>NW_015666206.1:45828-49533 GCF_001515625.1 Sinocyclocheilus rhinocerous
TTATTCCTCTGTTTGGCTGAATTAAAATCACTTATATAAGACCTTCAATCTAAAAGTCTGCAAAAATAGGGCCCAGCGTACTGTTAATATGAAGGAAATTAATGTATTGATTTTATCGTATTTTCCTAAACATAACATTACTATGGCTAGAGTTGTATGATTCATTGAATAATATAAATAAATATAAAATATGTTCATTTTCCATGTATAGCAACTGACAAGAATCCAACTCAGCTGCAGTACTGCTCATCTCCTCCAGGGTGTCTCATATATCCGTCCTCTGTAAGACAAGGCATCCATCACTCTAGTTTTCCTCCCTGCGCTTCACTTACTTATTCTTGTCCACATAGTCCTAAAGTCAGTAGGAAGATTTTTTTTGAATGCCCCTTTAACTGGGCTCAAGGGGGAGATTGAAGCGTGGGTGAATCTGAGGCCCAATTTGGGCTCTCTGTAATCTTCTAGTCAGCACTTCATGCAGGGGCACCAAACAGAGTAGCCATCCGGCCCTCAGTATGCTTGATAAGAGGTTATCTGCTTGACCATGCAGAAGGTGCTAGCACTAAAATCTCACACAGACATACAGATGTTCACAGACATACTTGTCAATCCAATCCAATTTTTTTCCTCTTATAATCTTTGTAAAAAATTATGGAGCAAATTTTCCTAAATTATGGATATTGTATTTTCACAGGGCATTTTCTCATTTATTTTGACCTTTGTTGAATACCATAATGCTAATTTTCTTGCTGTGCACGATTATTCTGACTGCCTGGTGCATCTTCATTATGGATTTAGACCTTTTTGCTAACAATCTGGGTAAAAAAACTGTTGGTTGTTCAAATATTGCCTGCTGATGTCCCATTAAAAATTTAAAAATAAATTTAATCAATAGATGAGCCTGATCACA
The DNA here is from genome assembly GCF_001515625.1 of Sinocyclocheilus rhinocerous. NCBI lineage: Eukaryota > Metazoa > Chordata > Actinopteri > Cypriniformes > Cyprinidae > Sinocyclocheilus > Sinocyclocheilus rhinocerous. Next base: position 46,736 of record NW_015666206.1, read on the forward strand.
GCCTGCTCAAAATGGCCATTTGATTTTCCTTAATTATGTATATAATACTATATACATGTAGTAATAATAATAATAATAATAATAAAGGCAGTTATTCTCTATATCAGCAAGCACTGTTTATAAACACCCTTTCTTCTGGGAACATACATGTCACAATATCCCTCTTTTAAATAATTACCGCCCAAGGCATACACAAACAAATACAAAATAATAAAATAAGTAAATAAATAAATACATTAAAAAAGGGGATGAGGCCTGGTTGAGTTGCATTAGTAGTGTGTAGGGTGTCCCGAAATTGGGAGCTTTGTCCACCTGCAAGACGAAAACTGTGTCCCGCATTTTAGTTATCCCTACTGGAAAAACCAGCTAGACCAGCTTTGACCAGCTAATAACCAGCTTGAACCAACTAGCAGCTTAAGCTGGTATTTGCTGTATTTACCAGTCGGGTATGTCTATATATTTTTTTTTTCTTCCATGAAATTACAATAACACAATAAGAAAAATAATAATAATGTGATTGGCATTTAAAAATAGATTTGCGCAGCCGTCATGTTCTAGAGCGGATAATATATTCAACCAAAATGATGCAAAAGAGCCGGGGTGTACCGACGAAACACACTACCTATCAGATTGTGCTACCAAAAATATATTTGCATTGTTTTAAGGGTAAGTTTAGGGTAAGGGTAGATATGGACGGGTAGGTTTAGTGTAGGGGTAGGTATGGACACATGAATAATATGCTGGTAGCACAATCTGATAGCATTTTTCGCTATTGATTTGTGCTACCTGTCTTTTTAGCCTCTAGCACAATCTGAGCAGGTTGCACAAATCGTCAGAACACCGGCTTATTGTGCACATGCTTCGTGTGTGTGCATTCAGAAAACCATATATCAGAAGTTTAAACTGACAAGGCTTTTTAAAACGCATGCAAAGAATAAACTTTTAGTGACGACCAAGAAATGCAACATCACGTAGCATGACCGCATTATAGATGATAATCGGAAAACCAACTATGTTTTGTTCATTGTTGGCAGAGTATCCGATGTACGAGCTTTAAAGGCACAGCCCTCTTCTAGAAAGAAGCTCATTTGCATTTAAAGAGACACGCAAAAAAAAAAAATATATATATTTTTTTGCTTTCACTTAAAAAGGGGCATTTACAGCATGGTATAAACAATTAGTTGTGGGGTATTTTGAGTTGAAATTTTACATTAACTTTCTAGAGACACTTGAGACTTATATAATATCTTGTAAAAAGGGGCATCATAGAATCCCTTTAACTCAAAGTGATGCCTGCTGTATCGGACCATGAGCTCCGCAACTGACCTGAGAAACTTTTTCCCTGCCAAAAAAATAAAACATAAATCAGCAATTATTATGTGTCCTTTATTTCTGTCAATTGAACCAGCAATGCCAACCATTTGTGAATTAATCATTTATTTATTTATTTATTTTAATTGGTTTGCAAAACGGTATGTTTTCCAGTTGTTTTCCTACATGAACATGCACTGGTTGGATGTTATCTAGAGACACTTTCGTTCTGCTAAGTTGTACTATTGCTCTCACCATATACATTTACACGCACCCAATAATTCATTTATAATCAGATTGATTGCTTAGTTGGACTGAAAAGCCTTCATGTAGGAATCCAGCCCAAATACACTTTGAGGATGTAAACGATTATTTTCTCATTCGGATTCAAAAAATATATTGCGCACATGTGCAGTGCCATGATATATAGGCTTATGCTTTACATCATACAAGCGTGTGCTTATTTACGTCTCATGTCTTACGATCTGGTAAGTAGATGAGACAGAATATGTATTAAATATTTGCTAAATAGCTCTTCTGACATAAATGTAAACTTTCGTTTTAGACTTGTCATCAAAGCAAAAACTTGTGGTAGTTCCAGTGACATTATCACAGTTGCTTTCTCTGCTTCTGAACGCAGCTGGACACTATGCAGGTGTTTTAATTTTGTTTGAAATACACATAATGTATATGGAAACGAATATGTGAACCGGATCGCAACGTTTATAGACATTATGTAGCTCCACCAATTTTCAGCTCTGCACTCGTTGTCTTCTGTCTTCCATTTATATTTCCACAGCATGAAGGTCATACGAATTTATGTATGAAAAAATAGTTTTAAAACCTTTCCGGTCTACTGACATTTGTTACAACATCTTCTTCAAACATTAAAATGCACATGATAACTTTTGTTAACTCTACAATAACTAAATCCACTTCACCAGCTCATAACTGTTCAACAGTGATGGTATTGCGCTACTATCAGGGGCGTAGATTACGTGGGGGCCGCGGGGGACGTGTCCCCCCCACTTTTAATATCACGTAAATTCGTCCCCCGCACTTTTTCGGGCAAGTGTGTTCGCATAGAGGTTTTCAAGACAGTATAGTCTGTGCATGATCTGATGTTTTATTCGGACCCAGATTAAAGGCAGAGTAAGTGATTTTTCAAAAACACTTTAGAAAACTGATTCTACTCAGCTGTTTTTAACATCATAATAATAATAAATGTTTTTTGAGCAGCAAATCAGAATATCAGAATGATTTCTGAAGGATCGTGTGACTGGAGTAATTATGCTAAATATTTAGCTTTGAAATCACAATAAATTACATTTTAAAATATATTCAAATAGAAAACAGTTATTTTAAATAGCCTAGTAAAAATATTTCAAAATGTTACTGTTTTGCTGTACTTCGGATCAAATAAATGCAGGCTTGGTGAACAGAAGAGACTTCACCCTCAAACCTGGCTCAGCAGCGACGAAGTGAAT
>NW_015666206.1:49694-111168 GCF_001515625.1 Sinocyclocheilus rhinocerous
GCAGAATAGTTTCTATACTGTAATAAATGCTATGTCAATTAGCACTGCATTGTTCATATACTTTATTTATTACCTGGAGATGACTTGACAAACACAAATAAACCATATATTGTGTATGTATACAAAACTGAAAGTTCTAAAGTCCAAATTCTAAAGACGGCTGCGCACTTGCATTAGTTCTATAGTAGTGTGTAAAAGTTACATGAATGCTAAAAATTCTCAAGAACAAGAGCACATATTGAAATTTTGAACTATTTGGTGTTGTTTTTGCAAAAAAAAAAAAAAAAAATTTTCCCTTCTGTGCATACGTATTCTAAGATGAAATCCTGCAGGCGCTCATGATAACTCAAACACTGTTTAAGAAACGAATCCCTTCCAAATAGTGCAAGACTGGCCTGCAGGAAAGGATAGCAGAAAATGAGCGGGTAAGATGGGAATAATGTGGGTGGGTTACTCCTGGTAGGTAGAGTGAATAAAAGGGTAATGGATATAACAAGAGCAGCCCTGTGGGGACATGAGGAACAAGAATATTCTTCAGAGGGAAATGGCTGAGGCAGTAAAAAAAGAGAGGGGAGACCTTTAAAGGCTGAATGGATGGAGGCAAGAACTCGGGTGAGACATCCCTGAGGCCCCAAAGCCCCATTGCTCAGATACTGCGCAATCCCAGGGGGCTGATTATTTGACAAAGCAATCTGACCACCAGATAAATAAGACCTTTCTCAAATTTGTGACAGAGCTGATGCCAAGTGCCAAAGGGGGTGAGCTGCGTGGACTGAAGGAGAAGTGCAGAGGGAGAAAAAAATAAATAGATGTGGGCGATGAAGTCCAAACATTCAGTATTTCCTGATGGCTATGTGCATTATGTAAAGCACATTCATTGCTCCTCAGCTGCCCCTGCACTGCAGACTATTGAGCTGTGCACAGCTAAGATATTATTTTTATATATATATATCTCCTGTAGAGAGACCTGCGATTACCGGCAACACCTTGCAATTCACTTTCAGGTCGTACTTTGGCATTGGAGCATGTTTATCTTGTTTGTAAAGGAGCAAAACTTATAAATGCTTTTATTCTTGGACTACCAAGTGAATAATAAGTGGATATGTACACATCTGAATATGATCAATTACAGAAATGTTGGAATGTCACATATACTCGCTTTGCACTAAATTAATTACAAATGTTTTTCATGCACTCATATTTTAAAGCTTCATTTGGATGTTTATCTTTTCCACGTTTTGTAGATGATTTTCCTCTGCTTTAGCATTGAACATCAATAATACAGTAGCACAACTTGTCTATATAATAATATTACAGATAAGAAAGCGCTTTCATGTAATGAACCCTTTGTCCATTCAAAATGCCTCACTGGTTTTTGGTTAGCTACTGTATGCGGTAACAAAAGCTACATTCCATAAAACCATGCATATTTCACAGAATCGTCAATTTTTTTTATCCATCAATTTTATATATGGGGGAAAAAAGTGTGTATAATTGTATTGAACGTGTACTTAAAATCTTAAAATGATATACTATAAAAAAAACTGTACTTGTAAATATACTTTCATAACTTCTTAACACACTTAAGTACACTTTTTTTTTTTAAAGTTACATTTTGTAATAATGTCAAATTAGTTTTAAAAAAGTTTTACCTTGACATACATTAAATCATTATGTTTTAAAAATCTTTTGTTGTTCTTTAAAGAATTACACTTATTTTGACGAACATAATTAAGCACATAGGTTACACTTTATTTCGATAGTCCACTTTAGACATTCTATTAACTATAAGTAACTTTGTAACTACATGTCAACTACATGTCAACTAATTCTCATTAATTTGCAACTACATGTCTACTAACTCTCAGAGTAGACAGGTAGGTTTAGGGTTAGTAGAATTTGACAAAGTGTTAGAAGATATTAAGCAGACAGTCTACTAATACTCTACTAACTGATAGTTGACATGTAGTTGCAAAGTTACTTACTGTTAATAGAATGTCTAAAGTGGACTATCGAAATAAAGTGTTACCAGCACATATAAAGTATTTGATTCTAATTTTGAAAGGTAGAGTGTTATTCAGAATTACTGAACATGTACTATTTTTTAAAATATACTAAATTTTAACTTAATCATTACAAATGTGTAATTACAAATATATTAAAATATATGACAAAACTTTCAATAGAAATTACATTAAAGTATATTTTTCTTTAAATATACTTTAATGCTTTTATTTAGATGTTTTTCATTTTGCCATAAATCAGTTGATACATAAGTCAGTATATTCAGCAGCACACTTGAACCATATTTCAAAGAAAATAGAATGTAATTACACATAAAGATGTACTTAAATCCTACAAAAAAAAAAAAAACCTCTTAAAATCATGATGAAAAAGAAGTAGCGACAGATCTTTTAATTGTGATGTACATCTGATGTATTAGGTGTAGAATTGTTCACAATAAAATCTATAACATGCATTATGAAAATTGATTGTTTAATTCCATACTGACTTTAAGTTCTAACTACATTTAATATGAATTTAAACTGTAATGCATTGCTTTGTGCATTAATGCTGCCATTGTATTCAAACACTAGGATGGTTCAAGAGAATCTATAACAAAACTGCTCAGCTTTTCCTGAAAGAACAGTAAAATGTGACTGTGAAAGATGGGTGCTAACCAAACAACAGAAGAGATTGAAAAGGTTTGATTATTGAGATGTCACCGGACTGAAGGAGTAGTTTAAAGATTGCTTGCATTGATTTATTGACCACATCCTTTGTGAGCAATGGTTCAGCAATGTATTATCGGTCACACAAAGCTGATGAATTTATTTTACTGGAGGTGCCACCATTCATAGCTTAAATATCTCTACTATCTCTATTTTTCTTTTTTTGGCACAAATTTTAAAATCTTCTTTTTTGTCCCAGGACATGTCTTAATAAAATTTAAATCCTGAGCCTATTCAGTCAAAAACACAGTATGGATGCTTAACCCGTTTGATGTATATTGGTTTCCTGACAAACAAAACAAAAAAGATTTATGATTAACTTCAAGAAAACTAAATGAGGTCAGGCTACAAAAACAAATCTCTCAACTGTAGCCTTTGTTTGGGTTTCATTAAAACTCTCCGCCACACTTGAAGAAACACTATCAAAGATAAGAAATATGCAATGAAAGATTAAGCCAGCCCTCAAGTTTATATATTTTGAAACAAATGTGCGCACTAGGGAGCCCTGTATGACAGAGCTGGGTGTTCATATGCACACTTTTGGCCCCGTGCACTTTTACTCTAACACACTGTTTACGTTCTCACATTAAAGTGTCTACTAACAATATTCAATGGAGTACAAACATCAGGAGAATTATGTCATTTTTTCAACAGTATTGATTGGTTGATTGATTGATTGATTTAAACAAATTCTGCAAATGACAGTGGTGAAAATGATATATACATATATATATATATATATATTCAAAATTTAAATGTTTTATATTTTTGGTTTCAATAATTCCAATATTTATAGAATAAAACAGCTGACACAATTGTTGTGCTTTCTGTATCCTAATTACACAATTTATTTAATAATAATAATTACATTTTCTTTAGGCTCTTTGTTGACACTGTTGCCTTCCTGCTAAACAAGTGTGTTATCTTTTAGAAATGAGGGTCAAAATTGTTGGTTGTGAAATAAAATGTAGCTAAATAATTTTTAAACCATAAATACATCTTTGTTCTATATTGTATGTTAATATAGTATCTTTGTTTAAATATCATAGTTTTATGAAACAATGATTTTTATGATCATTTTCATATTTTACGAAAAATCATACATTACAGTACTAGGCATTTGATAAGTTGCAAAAATAAGAAAAGCTTGAGGAAAAAAAAGTGACCTTCATACAAAAAAAAAAAAATGGAATCATAAAAGTTGAAGAAACACTAAGATATTCAAATATTCATTACGGTATACGTGATTTAGTAAACATCCTAGCTTAGACACAGAAAAGTTGGCTATGTGGTTGCTTTCAAATTAGTTTCTTATCAATCCTTTTATGATCTGTGGGTCTGTCTGAACCTTGTACCTTCAAATAATTAACTTTCCAAACTCTGCTTAGAGGGTCATGCCTTTGAATACATGTATGGTTATTGAACACACTCTTTTCATTACATGGATTTTTCAAGTAATTTTCTGGAAAGCTTTACACATGGGATGCATACTGTTCTGGGGGAAGGGCCTCTGGCACTGCAGCTGCCATATCCCATGAGCACCACCGCCTCTGCAAAACAAAGCGACATGTCTTATGGTTTCACATCAAACACACTCAGAATAAACACATCCAGCTTTTTTTTTCACCACCGTGAGGTTGTTCTTGTATTGATGTGGAGTGTTTTTATTTTTTGTGCAGTCTCGCATCTATTCCCATCTCAGATCTCTGAAGGTTCACTGGTGGGCACACCAGGGGATAATGGATATGATCATTGAGGAAAATGATTGCATATACACAGTCGCTTTGAATATATGGGGGAACATTGTATTGTACACTGTAAAAAACGATTTTAACAGTAAAAGACTGTAAAAATGCTACAGTAAAAACCTGTTAACTGGTTAACAGTAAGTTTCCATACTATATGTATGTTGTTGTTGTTGTTTTTTAAATAACATGTTTCTTCTTAGTTTTTTTCTTATCAGTTGTGTACATTGGGGTTTAATCTTACATCTAATGTTGTTAAATTAATGTTTATTGCATTATTTCAGTATCATGTGTGTCACCATGATGGTGTTTAGTGTTTGCGTGAATGACACTGTGCACCTTCTATATATAAGTATTGCCCTCCTCAGTTTGTAGAAAAGCTGTTTGTGATGAGCTTTGGTTCATCATGTGACTTTTTCATCACCACCAGTTTTTGGTGGTTATCAGTGCATTACAATGGTTCAAAACAGATATTAGTACTTCAATATGTTGGTTTATTAACATTACATCAGTTAATGAAATACGGTATTTTATTGTGAATTTAAGTTAAGTCTGTAAAACCTAAAATGTTGCTACCATATTTTTTACGGTGAAGTTCTGGCAACCACAGCTGCTGGTATTTTACCGTAAATGTCACCAATTTTTGTTTACAGTGTACAAAATAAGACTCTTTGAAGGTTAACAGTCCCTCACTAATCTCATTATGAATCCAAGCTCCTGATTTTCCCTCACTCACAGAGTAATTTATTTAGCTCATCGGAATGTTTTGTAACCGTATGGCTAATGTGTTTCCCTCTGACTGCAGTCTTGATGTTTATTAGCTTTTATCACTCAATGACGAACTTCATTCACCAACCACATCCATCACAAAGGTTACCCCCAATCCAATATAATTGTACCCTGTGGCAGTATAGTTCCCTTCAGAGCAGCGGAGTTAATAATCAAACTAGATATCTGAAATATTCTTCTTACTGTGTTCATTGAGTTGATCAGGCGAAGCAGCTGACCTTTCACCTCGGCTTGTGATTCCCAAAAGAGAAAGTCTAAAGAGGAGGAAATTGACCACCTGTAGAAAAATTAATGAGAGCAATCATAACGCTCAGCATGGTAGCAGTAGGATTGGAAGTCCCACCTGTCAGTTAAAAGAGATAATTGCCTTGATATAATTTGTTGACTTCCTTGTTTATTGCCCAGTGTTGGGCACTAGCTCTTTAGCTGAATACTGAAGCTATTAGTTTACAGCAGGGCTAATCGTATCTAGCCCTAAAGGGCCACTGCCCTGCAGAGTTTAGCTCAGGAGCTCTCAACTCTGGCACTTGATGTCCACTTACCTGTTGAGTTTAGGTGCGCTCATGCCATGTTGTAATTACTGTAATTACACGATTAGGACTTGTAAAAAGCGTTCACATCCTTGTAGAAGTCGTAATTACAACTTGTAAACTGGGAATTTTCTGAGGGCTGCAACTTATACCATGTAACCACTGTACCACCTGCCCACTGCAGATTCATATTGGGATTGATAGTGTTGCCATAACAATGCATGGTTTTGAGTCAGAGGACGTGAACAGCTCCGACTTGAATGTCACGTGCTGCCATCCTGTAATCACGGTTATTACGACATGGTGTGAACGCAGCATTTAGCTCCAAACTTGATAAAACTCACCTGTCTGTAACTTTCTAGTAATCCTGAAGACCTTGATTAGCTTACTCAGGTGTATTTAATTAGGGTTGGAGTTAAACTCTGCAGGAAAGTGAGCCAGAGTTGATAATCCCTGGTTTAGCTCAAAGAATTTCATACAAATTTAGTGTAAACTGCAGATGCTGCAACCATTGCATTCACCATATATTCTTAGTGACATGCCTACAACTGGGAAAATCAGGAGTCAGGACTGAAATAAAATGCAGAGTTTTCCACTCATATTTGCAAGATTATAGCGGTGTTCAAGTGCTTTCAATCTGCAAAAAAATTAAAATACCTTTTTGAAATTACTTAAGCATCAGTACAATGCACTTATAACAGTGACTTGATGTTTGCATCTTCAAACCACTGTCCCGTTCCAGTACGGCTTTTCACTTTTCGATTTCACTTTAACCACAAGGTAAAACTATCCCTCTCGTCACTAGCAACACAGAACATACAATTGGAAAACAATCTCTTGGTTATGTATATAATCTTGGTTCCCTTTCAGTCGGTCACTCTCGACGTCACGTCGGATGACCGACGAATTGGAATTGGGATCTCGTTTAGAGAGACCAATCTACTTCGAGTGTAAACTAAATTTAGTTTACACTCGAAGTATATTGGTCTCTCTAAGCGAGATCCCAATTCCAATTCGTCGGTCATCCGACGTGACGTCTCCGTTCCCTCCTTCAGGGAACGAGGGTTACCATACGTAACCGAGACGTTCCCTTAGTAGGGAACAAGACACTGCATCACTGGCTGATGCTATGGAAACACCCTGCAGATGTGATTATTGTCTGAAGTCTGTATTAAAAATGAAGAGACATTTATTTTAAATGTATAGTGCAGATTTTTATTGAGGCAAAAGAAGTATGATAATTGCTATATATATATAAATTGAATATAATGCACAAAAACCTTTAAGGTGCTCTTGTTATAATGTTTATGTTATGTTTATGTTTATGTAAATGTTATAATGTTTCCTCAATGAAACCTCAGTGGTGGGTATAGCCATGCTTAATAGTAACAAATGTGAGTGCGCACAACTTGTTGCCACACAAATATCCTCCGAAGACAAACCCTTAAATAATCCTGTTTGATGCCAAAGAAACACCATACATCATTGGTGCTATTACATAGTAGGGAGCACCTACACATCTTACACATCTGAAAGAGCACAGAATCTCCAGGTCAAAACACAGGCAAAGCATATGTAGCGCATGTGTAAATTGAATGCATATGTAAAATAACAAGACCATCAAATATTAAACAGCATATAAATCAAAACTGCCTAATGTTACAAAAATGAAATGTCGACACAGGAAGTGGTATAGAACTATGCAAGTGATCTACTTGATCTATCTATGGTTTGATTATTGTTCTGTATCCAATCCAGATGTAGTCTTCGACAAAAACATTATTTTCTCATCTTTGAGATCTCAGAGCTGATAAAAAAAGAATACATTAAAGCAGTTTTTGCTTGCGTGTTTGTTTGTTTAAAATCAGAGGCTTTGTTCTTTCTTTTGACATATTGCATGTGCAGATATTAATACAACAAAATATTCTGGGGGACATGAAAGTTTTGTGGAAATGATCAAAAATGCTGGCGGGGAAAGAGTTAAGTGTAGCTTAAGCTGGAGAAGTGCATGCAGAAAAAAAATGCTTGAAGGAATGCAAGCACTGAACCAACTAGGCAGTGAACTGGATCGAGATTGCGCTCTCAGCACCACTGACGCAAATAGTAGCGGTGCACTTGAATTCAAGTACAGGGGGCTTTTGGATTCAAAATGGCCTTTTTAATCGCTCACCAACAAGAGACACACTCTGTCTTCCCACACTGTCATAAGAACTGCTGGAAGCAGATGTCGGGAAGGCATTTAAGGAGGCCAGTGTCCACGCATGAGCCAGAGCATCTTACCCAGAAGTGATGGAGGAGAAAGAGAGAATCAAAAGGGGAAGTGGGCTGCCTCTGCCCGGTTGAACCTCTGTCAAATTGGACACATGGTCTGAGGTTGCAGTCTCCATTCTCTGGGCCTTAACCCGTGCCTCCAGATTCAACTGACCTGGGATATGCACTGTCCTTAGTGCCAAAAACTTGTTCTGCACTAAAAGAAGAATGTGCCATACTAACATCCACAGAGGGCTTTATGTACTTGACTATCAGCATGTACCGGCCGTCTGATTATATGACAGTCTTGAATGTCCACATGGAAACTATCCAGGATATGTATGTGCCATTGGAGATGATCGCTCTTCCAGACTCCGTAGGTTGAGTGTCCTTCATAAACTACACCCCAACGTACTGATAAGGCATCTGTCATAACTGTCTTGCAGTAACAGATTCCACTCAAAGGTACATGCAGAGTCAAAAACTGGGTTTGTTTCCAAGGTAACATGGTCAGATAGCATCTGAGCATAACCCAGATGCAGTGAGGAAGACTTACTTGACTGTTGACACAACACTGATATGAAGCAGGCTCAACAGTACCACCGGTGAAGGCACTGCTATTGCTGAATTGTTTTAGACAAAAGAGAAACAACTGGACTCAATCAGCAGACAATCGTTTCTTGTGTTGTGCATAAGTTCAGTTCCACCACAAGAAATATGGTCTGTTGCCTACGCACCAGAGCAGGGTGACTATACGTGCCCTTTTTCTGGCCTTGCAAAGGAGCCGTCTGCTCTCCATAGCTCTCACGGTACTTTGATGTCATAACACCGATCAGTCTCCGCAGTGCAAACAAAGCCAAAACCTGGATATTTTAGGCCATAGGTCTTCAACCCTGTTCCTGGGGACCCACTGTCCTGCAGAGTTCAGCTCCAACCCTAATCAAACACACCTGAACCAGATAATCAAGGTCTTCAGGATCACTTGTAAAGTCACAGGCCAGGTGTGCTGAAGCAGGTTGGAAATAAACTTTGCAGGACAGTGGGTCCCCAGGAGCAGGGTTGAAGACCTATGTTTTAGGCAATATAGAAATCCTGGCCAGGCCGTGTCCAGAAAAAAAAGGGCACGTATGGTCACCCTACACCAGAGTTGCAACAGAGCACTTCATGAAGGTAAAATATGTTAAATCCAGGCTGAAAAGAAGAGTCAAAATTGCAAAATGTTGCTCCTAAATGCAAATCAGAGGAACTTCCTTCAGAGTAAAGATTATCAGAAACAAATCAGGATTGGGCTTAAACCACCATTGTTCTTTTGCTTTTGAAAACACTGTGGAAGCCAGATCCCCTCTGAGAATGAGTCTGAGGATGAAGACTTTGGTTCACTAAATGACCACTTAGGCCCATTCTAAACAATATTATATAGTCAGTGGGTGAGATATCAGAGGTATAAAATCATTCATGACCGTGGTGGGCAAGGTGAGAAAATGTACAGTCTGACACAACATGAGGTAACCAACATGCTCAATGGGGGCACAACCTATTGTCATAGTAGTGGAGTGTTTATGTCCACAACGCAGAACATGGCTGATGGTAGAATGCACAGTCTCATTCATGCATTGTGAGGGCACAACCTATTGTAACCATGATGTTGTAGTTGTGTGTAAAGGTCAACCAGTTGATCGGTTTCGCTGATTAATCGGCATCAATAGCTGATTGGTGGAACAATCAGTTATCAGCAAACATCCATAATTTTTTTTTCCGGGTTGTGTCTGTTGCTGGAGCAGTGAGGTAGGGTATTCCTGCAATACCAGAGGCTGCAGTTTCAGCCAACCCTAACCAACCCCTAACCTTACGCATACACGTTGATAACCTTGAAATATTGAACCTAATTTGTTTCAATATACAAGTACTATATTCTGGATTTAAATTCAGTTTTGTTGAAAAGACAGACTTAGTGTCTGTGCGAGACTTCAATTAGCCGCAGTGCTTCACGTCTGATTTGTGACCCATGAATTGTCTAGGTGGCGCTGTTCCAAAAAAAACAAAAATAGCCCTAGGGTCCTAGAAACTGATGACCTGAAGCTGCAGCCTCTGGTATTGCAGTAATGTAGTATTGGGAGCGGCTGAGAAGGTCTACACCGTACGAGAGCAATATCTAGAGGCCAAATCACTGACGCCTCGTGCTGTTTGTTTTGACACGTGAGGCTGTGTGCTGCACAAAGCAGGACACTTTAGATGCAGATTTAAAACATCGACAACTAAACTATACATATACAGTGTGTTGACCAGATGCTGAATTAGTGGAGAACAGCAGTGTGACTTTGATATGAAATGCTAACAATAACACAGTCTATGTGTAATATTAACTAAGGTTATATGTCCTGTATTGTTCATTGTTAGAGTGTGTTAACTTTTAGTAATAGCATTAATAATCAGTGTATAATTAACCATAATATTTTTGGTTAATAATTAATTAATAAATTTTGGTTAATAATATTTTTTTTTTCCAAGCATTATTTTAGCCCAACCGGTATTGATAAAATCTGTCCACCTCTAGCTGTGTGAATCGAGGCACAAATTATGTTCTCCGAAGGCAAAACCAAACGTGCATAGCTTGTAAGTAATTACGTCTTTAATAAGTTCAACGTTTGCTCATGCAGCCCATGAAATCATGTACAGATTTTCCAAACATATATCAAAACACTGACAATAAATCATAGATACTTAAACATACTATGCTTAACATACTATTGGATACCAATGTATCACCTCAATATGCAGTTCATGTTCATTTGAGTATTTTAGCTAATTTTAATGTTTATCTTTTGTTGTTTTTGTAAAAAATCAAGATGCCATTCTTGTCATAATATATCTCTTATTTGATGATTTTTAATCATGATAACGTTTTGGATATTTCATTGTTTCTCCTTTCAAGCTGTAGGAACTGTACTGCATCTAGATGCCCTAGGGCCAAGTTGGCCACAGAGTGAAGCGACTTGCCTTTTGTTTCCAGCCTTCACAACGGTTTCCATAGTTTGACCTTAGATGGGTCTTACCATTATCTTCAAGTACGCTAGACTTCTCCCACTGACACTGAGTTCAGAACAGTGGCTCTCATGTGAATAATAAGCCTTGTATATTGCAAGACCTGACACATCTAGGTTATGACACATTTTTTGTGTAGTTTGGGTAACTGAGTTTTTAGTATTTTTACAAGGAGTTCTGTAGAGATGCATAAAGGTTTTTGCCTTTCCCAGCTACAAGATATGTGGGCCACAGTTCTGGAAGCAGCACAGCACTTCCGGGACTTCTCATTCAAGAGGATGTCTTGCTGCACACTGACCTGGCCTTTGTGCACATCCTGCGCTTAGTTTTTTTTTCTTTCTTTCTTTCTTCCACGTCTATAACCCTTGAAATGCCTTGTTCTTACTTGAAGTTCTCAAATATGAGGAAACATTAAAGTGCATCAGAGGTGCAGGGGTAATTCCCAGATCGGGAAGTCTTCAGTTTATAAAGTGTCCAAGTCGTGTATGAATGTGAGCCTCAACCAGTTAAAGCAGACCTGTGAACGAATCTGACACATTAACGAAACAAATGCATCAAATAGCAGAGGTTATTCTCATAAGAATCACAGTATTATGACTTCAGTACCTCTATCTCAAAAGAAAGTGTTATTGGAAGCAGTTAAAGCAATGATCAGGAATGCTTGTCAAAGCATAAGACACACAACTATCAGTTTATTTGAAACTCAAAAATTGAAGGCCAGTTTCACAGTAGATCTACTGTACTCTTACTCATGCTTTTTATACAGCTAGTCACAGGTTGTTTGTTTTTTCTGTCAAACATTTCCATTTTGAGCCTGCATCTGAATAATTAATGTCAATCTCTTTTTAAAAGTATACCTTTGACTAAAAGAGTGCCACTGCTCTGCAGTTTATCACCAGTTTATTCGACGACGACTGCTAAGAGCAGTTATTTTTCTGCTAGAATCATGCAGCTACAGTCAAAACACAACTGTGTATCTTGCCTCAGAAGCTCTCTGCAGGGCTTCAGCATGGTGTTTAGTATTCTAGCTGCATAGGTACGAATGATTACATGATCATGTGGGCTGAGCTTCGGCTGGAGAATGGGAGTGGGGGGGAAGAGAAAGAGGTAATGTTGAGTTCTATGGAGAGGAGGTAAATAGGCCAGGCTAATCCACAACATTAAAAACCAAGAGTATGATTGGGGGTGCTGGAGAAAAGAAAGCAATAAATAACAAAAGGAAATCCAATGAAGACTAATAATGAGACTTTTTATGCCGCCTTTGTTAATTGATAAATATGTAGGCCTATGCATTGGGCAGATTTAACACTAGAACTACCGGAATTCTATAACTACTAGAATTTAATTGTGTAAGAGCTACGTAAACCGCTCCCGAATGTGCGTGCATCGCTTTGTGTGCGGCAAGCGGGAGAGCAAAAGTTTTTCACCGCAGTGAAAATGTTGTATTTGAAAGTCTAAATGTCAACAAATATGAACCGAAGCAGAATATTTCTGTAGATAAAACGATTTTTGGAAATGATTACTTGCATCTTTTTTCAATATATTTTTACTTTTGTACTTTACAATGCTCTGGAGTTATTGGAAATGTTCGGATCAGATGAATTGGAAACAATTCTATGCAGCCACCACTGGAATCGTGATCCATGAATAAATGGATCTGTTATGATAATATAGGTAATAATAAACATTGTCACTGTCGCTAAAACAAGCCTAATTAGTTTCTTTTGTTTCACAATATCAGTCTTGTTGGGGTATAGATAATAATAAACATTGTCACTGTCGCTAAAAAAAAAGCCTAATTAGTTTGTTTTATTTCACAATATCAGTCTTGTTGGGGCTAAAATTAGCCTATATGCATTAGCTATAGCATTACACTTTGACCGCTTTGGCCATTCAAGGTAGAAATACTCATAACTCTTTTGTGTTTTGTAATTTTAATAAAATAGCAATGTTATAATAAAATATACACACATTTAGGAAAAGTCAAGGTATTATAGTCATATGGATTTTATTTCAACAAAGTTATTACATTTTAAAATTTAAAAACAGTCAAAATGACTGCCTTGGTAGTTCTAGTGTTAAAGGCTGCTTGGAACTATGTACAAAGAGTTCATTGAGAAGGCACACTCCTTTTGTTGTATTTTTGATGAGCCTATTACTGAGGTAAAGACTATGGGTTCTGTTAATGTGTTTGTTTAGTTACTATGCAGGTGTATCCCTGAGCATGTCAGAATTGTGTCATAGGATGCATGAGTATCAACAAATTATGTACGGTGTGAATCATTATGTTCAGAAGGGAATACAAGCTTAATTGTAATAGAACACACACACACACACACACAGAGAGAGAGAGAGAGAGAGAGAGAGAGAGATTCAGTCCAATTAAATATATCTTTGTGCAGAAATATTTTCATTTAGATTATATTTGCAATCATATAACACTCACTTAAAGTTAATAATAGGATACATTAATTGGTTATAAGACAAAACATATTAACTTGGCTTGTCACAAATTGCATCCCAAAAATGCATAAATTAAACCCATGTTATTGCATTTATCCTCTGCAACTTGGTTGCCAGGGAACTTTTTTATTAACAATAAAACAACTGGATAGCTAAGGTTTGCATAGCATGAAAAGCATTTATGGTATGATATCAAGTAAAGTCCCACTTTGCATTACTTTAACTACTTTGCACAAATGTAATGAATTGTTTGTTACCACATACTTATTGTGTTCATATTGAATTGCAAATTACATTTTACTGCTATTAAGGTGTTAGTTAGGGTTAGGGACAGGTTTTGTGGTTTGGTTAAGTTTAAGGGTCGGCTAAGGTGTAGGCCTAGGGTCCACAGTGCAATTGTGAATATATATTTCTTTTTTAAATTACACATGTTAATATGGTAAGGTATTTTTAAATATAAGTACAATGAAAAAAAAAACATGTATGTACACAATAATTGCAAGGTAGCAAATATTAATTTAATGTAAATACAGTAGTTAAAGACACTTAATACAAAGTGGTTCCTCAAGCAGGGGGGTGGATGTTCACCAATTGTATTATTCATTTGATTTTATTTAGAATTTGGTATCAGCAGCATTTAGGTGATTTTCTGTTAATGTTATCTGGTAACAGTACTAGATTGTTTTTCCACTTGGGTGAGCAATTAGGGTACAGCTTTTCTAGCGCATGAAATTGCCCACATGCAAACCAATCAATGAGATCACAAAACAATGACAAATCCCTCTGTAATTGGAACATATTTCAGAAAATGTACATTTCAACATTTTACTATGGATATAAACTTTGTTACACCTCAAATGACAATTAAATTCATATGAATGTCAATAGGAATGAGCAAAATAGCTTGGGTATTCAGAGCATTCACAGCTTATGTGGACCGCTGTAGACATATATTGCTGGAGAAACAATATCTAAGTATGCTTTCCAAACACAGCACATGTTTGTGTAACATGCTAAGCAGAGAAAAGCAGACAAGCAAACTGCAGCAAAACCCAACAGGAAAAAAAGCCAAAACCTGGCTATCTTGAAGGGCTGCAGTGCAAAATGATTTGCATAAGCCTCCTCTTTCATCTGGCAAGTTTTTCCGTTGCATGTTTACCATTTCAATGTGCAAATACACATCACTTACTTTTCTTTCTCCTTTCTCCCCCTTACTCAGAAACAATTGTTTCCCAGAAAATTAATGCAGTTTTCTTGAATGGCGCACTAACTGAGGCAAAAGGGAAGTCACGTTTAGACTCAGGGGACTCATTCCTATGAAATTGCTGGTAGCTCTTGTGGCCTTGCTCACTTAGATTAAACGAGGAGACCACAGCCATTTGTCAATGTTCCGTGGCATGGTTAGGGTGCGGCACCTGAGCCAGTCTGCTGAGCCGCTTCATTAGAACCGGGTCTGGTGTCAGAGACGCCACATGAATAAATGTGTGCAAGCACTCAGAAACAAACCTTCAGCAACACAGCCAGACACCCACATACTATCAAATTCACAGTCTAGGAGTTTGCTGACAAGGCCAGCTTACCCACAGAAAACCTGTGAAACTGTGATTTTTAGAATTTATAAAATAGTAATTCTAGTCAATTTCTAGTCATTGTTTATATATTGTCTTAATCTAGTAATCACGAATAACTGTGAAAATGTTTCTGGATAATCTAGGAACCAACAGCAAGTTGCACTAGCTGTGCTTAAATTACGTCTTTCTATCTATCTATATCTATCTATCTATCTATCTATCTATCTACTAATATAACTATATTTTATATTAGTTCATGTTGCTTCTGTGCAATAGATTAATAACAATTTATTTGTTTTAGATATTTTATGTTTAGATATTTCTGTTTTGCAGGAGTCCCGTGAATCATTTTATTCTCCCGCATCCCGCACACACACACGAGTGTCTACCCGCACCAGCACTTGCCCATCTTTGTCTCGCGGGAGCAGGTCTCTAATCCACTGGCACTTGACTCGACAGTGCCTGTGCTACATCCTTTTTAGGTCTCTAGATTATAAAACACTGCATTCTGTCAGCAATGTAACGCGGCAGTAACGTATAGAGACCTCGGCTTGTAACTATACTCTAATTAATATTTTGAAAATTATAACGCGTTAAATTACTCCGTTACTAAAAAAGTAATCAAATTACAGTAACACGTTACTAAGTAATGCGTTACTGCCCAACACTGGTCCCTAACCATAACCATCCCCACCTCAAAAGCAGCAAAAGTGATTTGCAATACAATATGAACACAATAAATACATTGTACCAAACAATGCATTATTTCTGTACATAGTAGTTAAAGACACCTAATATAAAGTGGGACCAAAGTTTGAAACATCAACCGTACCAAGATAACCTTACATTCACTTGCGGCCTATTAGCTAAGTCTCGTCTAAGTCACAATGTCACTAAATTAATATGGTAGATTTAGGTAAGACCTCACAATAAGATTGTGTAACCCTTCCCAGTATTTAAAATATAACAGCTACCAGTGATCAACTATGCTGATTTATTCAGCAGGAACAATATATACTTGTATAGTATGTCAGTGCTGCTCTCTTTTACACAGTCACTTGTGCACACATAGTCACTTCAAACATTTGTTTCAGAATTTTGATCCATTAAATAGGTTTTGTGTAGAGCAGTCGGAGAGCTTGCATGTGTAGGTGTATTTGTGTGTGAAGATGCCCCTGAGAGATGCACGAGTGATGGAGTCTAAACACATTTGCCCGCAGGCTGACAGAAATGTAGTAAATGGTGTATGCATGTGAGTGATGCACATTAAACAATTCTTGACTTTCTAGGTCAGCACAGGTAAAGATTATGTCAATGGGAAAGGCAATTCCTGAATATCAGATTGTAATTCTGATATGGATTCTTATATGTATTGACATGACAGTATAAACCATTACAAGACTGCCCTGGGTTCCCAAAGTAATACTCTGGGACACAACGATAGCATGGACCTTCTCATGTTTAGGCATCCTTTCTTGTTTGTATGCAAAACTTGCACATGCTAACCCAAAAACATTTTATATTTGCACAAAGCCACCTTAATGGTTTGCAGAAGACTATATGCAAAGTGACATGATTTATTTTCTACATGGCCAATGCACAGGGTGTTGTGACCAGAGTGTATGTTGGACATGTGTATGGATGTGTAGCTTGTCAACATATGATGTATGAAGGCTTTTAAAGACTCAAAATAAATGCTGGATCTGGGTAAAAGCTTTGTTTCTCCTTGCCTAATCCCTTTGTGTTTGCTAGACAAGAACATTGTCTATGCTGCTGTCAATGCAGAGTACTCTGTACTTATTTCCAGACAGCATGGAAGTTCTTATTTACCATTTGATAAAGTAATAGTTCAATCAACCAACCAACCAACAAACAAATAAACAAATAAATGTTGTCATTCACTCACCATGATGTCATTCCAAATCTATAGGACTGACTGTATTTTATAAAACATAAAATAAGGTATTGTGAAGAATCCCCAAGCTGCTCTTTTCCGTACCATAAAAGCAGTGGGCTATTGTTTTATTCTCAGCCATTATTCACTGAAAATCTTCCCCTATACATATACATACAGTATACATATATATATATATATATATATATATATAAAATTTGGGTGAGCTATTCTTTCAAGAAGCAGGGACAAAATAACTCAATATAACTATGCAAATCCACAGCTGTCTCTGTTAGAATTTAATGGTAAACCATGCCAAATTCCCTTTGGCTCTCCTAAAAGCAAAAATCAGCCACTGTCCCTGAGTGGCCAATGAGCTATTAAAGCTATATAGTCTATTTTTCTTATTCTTTCCACTCCTTGCTTTCCCTCTTCCTTTTGTCCATCCATCCAACCCACTGTCGCCAAGGCTTGCTGGTTTATGGACAAGGGCCTTATTGCCTCCATGGCCTGCTGTGAAACCCTCAGACTCAGGCGTTAATTTGATAAACATTCCTGGCCTTTGCGTGCCAGCTTTTTAATGATTTCTGGAAGGGGGGTCTTCACCCTGCAAGCCATTTCCTGTGACCCAACGAAAACCCAACTCATTTGACTTGACTGGTTTAACACACACACACACACACACTTCTTGGTGTGCATGAATCTTATTAGCAGGATTACTGTAACTGGACAGTGATGTGATTGTTTGTCGTTCAGGTGGACACAATGTGTCACTATATCCAAATGATGCAGCTTGGCAAGGGGAAGTGGTGATTGTACAGTTTCACCACTCAACACGCAGGCAGATATAAGAGCGTGACAGACTGAGAGAGAGAGAGAGAGAGAGAGAGAGAGAGTATGTAAAGGCCTGAGGCTAGTGGAAGAGAGATCACACCGTTACCAGTTCTCCACCACCCACACTGCAGACAGTAAGTCAGTCGTCTGAAGGAATCTCCACTGACTGCACTGCTACATACATTAAGCCATCTTACTACACATACTGCCATAAACAACGACATATAGCATATCCCAGATACAACACATCCCAGGTAGTGTCATCACTGTCACACTTTGTAGCGAATGTATTATATATCATGACACTAGGTTTTTACATTTCTAAAGCAAATGTGAGTGGTCGAGGTGGGTGGCAGGCAGAGCATTGATATGCAGTTACTAAGGTGCTATGGGTCATTGTTAGGGAATTATTGTGCTGCTGTAAAAGTAATCTAGTGAAATTATTTGATAAATAATTGGATATTGTTGATGTGTGCATCTGAGATAACCATGGTTGTGATCACCTTTTCTACCATTTACTGTTCAGTATAGACAAACAGAATCTGAATAACTAAAGCATCATATGGTGTTACTGTGTAGAGTTAAGAACTGCAGACTTTTCCTCCGGTGGAATTTAGATGACACGGTTTTCCATTTTATGAGAGTCATCAATCTAAGTCAATCTCCAACCATTCAAAACTATTAAATAAGGCGTAAAATAGGCTGGCTCAGTTTTGACCCAGTGTTAAATTGGCACCTGAAATTTACTTCGACTCTGCTAGGCAAGACAGAGAACGATAGGTGGAGAAGTCTGTTCAATACAAACCCATGGCTTGGTGTTGCATCACACACTTTGGGGAAGTTTAAAATCAGTCATCGTCTCTGACAGCCCACAATGATATTACTGCAGCATCATATCTGGAGATTTATGTTTTTATGAAAACTTTCCAGTGGCAGAAATGAGTTGTTCCATCTTTATTTCCTCCATGGAGACAATTTGATAAAATACCTCTGCTACCCCAAAATCTGGAAAATGTTTTAACCATAAAAATGTACGATGCACAATCACATTTGAAAATTAATGGATGGACAATATTTGCATGCACCTCTAAACACTGTTATCGCTGAGGTTTGATGTGTCTTTTGATTTAATGAAAGCAGAAGCTTATTAGGGAATATGACCATGAGATAAATAATTGTGCTGTCATCATAATTCTTAAAGTAATTCAGCTGAGCTAAGTTTGTTTTTGTTTGTTCTGCTGAATTGTCTGTTTAATGCCCAATGTGACAATGTGGGTTTATTATGGAAGTGTTAAAAATGCCATATATTGTGCAATGTGATCTATTTAACAAGAAATAACTTATAATTTTACTGTAAAATACAGTAAAAAAAGTCATTAAAATGAATATGACAATTTATGCACTTTTAATGCAATAATCCAAACAACCCAAATCACTTGAAAATCACAATCAGATGCTCTCGGATTTGTATGTTTATTAGGTTCATGTTTCATGTGAAGAGACGTTACTCTGGGTTTGTTACAGTATGTATGGAAGCAGCACATGGAAGTGTAGTGGAACTGTGAATGATGTTTCTGCCGCGAATGATCTTTTTCCTGAGTCGTAACAGCGACTGCCGTAGAGAAAACAGGGAGCCCATGCTGAAAGCCGCTACTGCTCATCAAATCACATTATTCAGTGGAAAATTTTATAGAAAATTTTGATTCTGTCTAAAGAAAAACTAAGTAAAATGTGTAAATATACTCTTTTGTGGAGTGTAACGGAAAAGTAATATAAGGAGTAGTGTAATGAATTACTGCTGTCAGAGAGTAATAAGCACTGTGATAACATTACTTTTGAAAGGAGTAAGCAGTAATGAGTAATAAATAAATAAAATTTGAGTAACGAGCCCAACATCGTGCTAAACAATGCTAAACAAGTAACATTCATCAGGGTTTAATAACCATATTCAGTCCCCAGTAAAATGCTTGCTTGAATCTCATAAATTTGAATCACACTGGAGTGTGACAAGAAGTAGTTAACAGTTAAAGGTTTGTGTTCTCACTCTGCTCAATGATAGTACACACATATGTGTGAGTTAGCATACCTCCCGTGGGTTCTGCACTTTAATTGCATCTCAGAATACCCCCTCAGTGCATACATTTATCATATTGAGCTATTGTGTAAAAAGGATCTCAGCTTTCCCCAGCATTGCCAGTTCTTGATTAGTGGCTAACCCCAAGGCACGTGTCAACTCACTGTCAAGCATTTGGCATTAGGCTGAGCTGTCGATCAATGCAAAGCCGGCTTAAGCCAAAATGACAATTTTGTAGTAGTTTAGTGAGTTTCCGTTATCCATCTCTTGACAATGTACCAGGGAAAAAATACCACTCACAGACAGTGAACTCTTCAACAATGAAAATTTGAAGAACTATGATTCAAAGTTTGTTTAAAGTTATCTGGTCTCAAAATAACAATCTCAAAATATTAGCACAAAAACATTATACATCATTTATGGAGCTTTTTAAAACCGTTTTAGTTGGACATTCTTTTTGTTTTGTTGTTTGTTTTTTTACATTATACTACTTGTTACAGAACTTTCAGAGACCATTTGAAAGTAACGTTCCCATAATGTTTGCAAATGGATAAAATCGAATGTTCCCTTAAAGGGGACCTATTATGCAAAATATTCACTTTATTATTTTTGAACATAATGACGTGTCCGCAGTGTGTGTACACAACCATCATATTGTGGCAAAAATCCATCCACTCTGTTATTTTCTCCATAAATCAAAAACAAATGAGCCATTCGGGAATGTAGTCCAATGTGATGTCACATTGCAACAGGCCCCGCCCATGAATGGTAATGATCTCTGCCCTATTAGCTCCTCCTCTGAGAGAGCTGTACACGGTCAAAAACACTGGAAGGCAAGTCTGCAAACTTTAGCCAAAAGAAGTGTAATGGCTAATGCTAAGGCTGCGGCGGTACACAGGGAAGGAGACAAGAGACGTTTTGTTTTTTTTGTTTTTTATATGGATGCCAATGGAGGAGAGGCTTCACTACACTAAATAAACAGCTTTTGTGAGGAAACAGCCTATTATTTAATGAATTGACAACCTATCGGATAATCTTCAACATATTTGCCGTTAAACAATATTTTTTTGGATTGAACTACTTCTAGCGTTTACACTGAAAAAAAAATGCCGTTTCGTAAGAGAAGTCATGGATGTTTTGAGGTAGGATTCAGTTTACAGCACTTCTCATTAATTCCTGTGGTAATCGTAAATGGCGATTGAGTGTCGCACAATTCTGACTGAAATTCAGTTACATCAAGGCTGTAATGTGATTGGTTATCAAGGCACACATGATCCACGTTGACTGTTACACTTTTGCCTATAGTAAGTACCACAGACCCTCGTATCTCCCAATAATAAGACCATCTCTGACACAGTCTGTCATGTTTATCTCCTCGCTAGAGCATTTAAAATTTACGTTCAAGTAATACATTTATTCTTATAAAGCTACTAAAGTTATTCAGTCAAAAGCAGTGTGCATTTTCTGTTTTTCTTTTGTAGTTTGATTAATATTTACAGCACAGACACTGCTGTCACTTTAATACACAGATCTAATAG
The DNA here is from genome assembly GCF_001515625.1 of Sinocyclocheilus rhinocerous. NCBI lineage: Eukaryota > Metazoa > Chordata > Actinopteri > Cypriniformes > Cyprinidae > Sinocyclocheilus > Sinocyclocheilus rhinocerous. Next base: position 71,157 of record NW_015666206.1, read on the forward strand.
ACAAATGCAATTTCTTTCCCAGCTGTTTACATTCACAGACATAACCGACGTGAAAGACAACCGTATTACAGCTTTCTGTGTGAGTGCTTTGGATGTGTGCACTTAGAAAGCCATATATCAGAAGTTTAAATTGATATGGCTTTAAGACGCACACAAACATGAGGAAGAACTGCAATGTCACATGAGCATGAATGCAATATAGAGATGATTATCAAAACCAAGCAAGATGTTTTGGCAGAGTATGCGAGGCACAATTTGTAAAGCCATAGCCATCTTCTGGAAAAAGGGGTGGGGAGAAGCAGCTCATTTTAACAATATGCATGAAAACAGCATGTTTTTCTTTCTGTAAAAAAAAAAGGCATTTATAGCATGGTATCATAAATGATCGGATCATAATTTTGAGCTGAAACTTCACAGACACATTCTAGGGACACCTGAGATTTATATTCCTTTGTGTAAAAAGGGGCATAATAGGATCCCTGTAATATTGTCTTTAATGTGCACATAACCAAGAAAAAAAAAACAATAAGCATGAAAACAATGGATGTTTTAAACATTCAGGGGCTATTCAAAAACAACATTTTCATAACTAAATGGGAATGTTGGCAAAGTGTTCTTAGAACATATTTTTGTTAGCTGAGTACTCAGGACATATCTGTTTTTATGTTAGCCATAAACCAAACAATGATTCAACTTGTCCTTCGCCAGTGGCTGGTAGTGATTATAGAAGACAGTGTTCTGCTGCTGAGAGGGGCTGTGTTTGGTAAGCACAGATTTATTCCTTAAGGTGTGATGCATGGGCAGAGGTCAAGGAAAAAAACAGGCCATAACCATGTCTTGGTTGACCTCTGGCCAGTGTGGTTCCACGACCAGTCAGCCCACTCAGTTCAACAAGCTACCAGTTGGCTCACTCCATTCAGCAAGCTTTCATCCTTGAAAATGTGCCCTTTTGCCATTTCTCAAACCGGTTAATCCAAAATGGTGCTGGTACTCGTGCCAGAGCCGATGCTTGGCTGAAAGATATATGAAAATCTCTCTCTGGAAAATAGATCTTTTGATCTTATGACCAATTTGTTTAGAGGCATCTGAGCTGGAGAAAGTTTCGTGCCTCTAGGCACTAAAGCTTTTGTTCTCTTGTATGCTGGTGGAATGTGGTGCAGCCACCACCTGCTCGAGATTATGATGGTCCCTAATAAAGGGATCTCTATGATGACCTACGTCTCTGTATATGTTAATTTATAGTTTTTACTTGTTTATTTATTTATTTAATGAGGGACAATACTCATTAATAATACAAAACAACATATAAAAAGTGTCAGATTTAGCCAAATTGGCTAATTTGTAGTCCCTTGGCAGGTTGACGTTAAAAAACAATGAAAACAGCACTATTCTCTTAACACGCACACACACACACACACACAAAAAGAAACTCCAAAAATCTCTACAAATGGTCACAATTTTGATTCGACAGTAACCACATTTTCAGCTTTCTAGAGAAACCACAAGTACCTGCAATATGTTTTAATTCCTTTAGCTATGATGGAAGTCTATTCCAGTCATGTGTTCCTCTAAAAGCAAATGATAACTGGTCAAAGGTACTTCTTCTCAATGGTATATTACAATTACCCTTTATACCAGCTCTTGTATACCGTCCTGTTATTTGATGTATATAATCTTTGAAAAACTGGTGGAGCAAAACCATTTAAAATCTTAAATGGACACTACAACGATGAAACCTATTCAGCTTTTTTATCTAAAATCTTAAAAACTTGTTTATAAACAATTTCAACCAGTTTAAGAATAGACTTTCATGTTTGAGTCCAGGTAGTCATACAGTATGTGATATGTGGAAGAATCATGGAATTCATAAACAAAACTGCTGCTTCCTCAGTCAAGCTATTTCTAATAAATCTAAAATTTGCTAAATTAAATTTTGCTGTGTTAACAAATTTCATCACATGTCTTTGAAATTCCTAAGTATTTAAATGTATGTATACGTCAAGCTTCTGTCCCTGGACAAACACATCTGCTTCTACATCCTGACATGCCTTTTTGGTAAGAAACATACAAAGAGTTTTGTTGACATTAAACATGATTGTGAACATGATTTAGAAAGCCATTGTGAAACCTGATCCATCGTTGAATTAAATTTCTGTGCAGCCTGTTACTGACTTTGCATGTACATTTAAAATCACATCATCAGCATACATTTGACAAATAACATCTGGATGGCAGACATTTGGTAAATTATTTACATACATACAAAATAACAATGGAAATAAAATAGATCCTTGTGGAACTCCAATATTAAAATCTAAATATTTTGATGTTGTATTTACAACTCTTACATATTGTTTCCTATTTTCTAAATAAGACTTAAACCACATAATGGCCTCAACTGAGAAATTTAAATTTGATAACAAGCAAAATATAATCATTTACAGTTTCAAAAGTTTGGTAATATCCAGAAATACCACACCAACTACACCTCCTTTATCTATCTTTGATTTGATATTTTCTAACATAAAATAATTTGCAGTTTATGTAGAATATTTCTTTTTCTAAAACCAAATTGCATAGGATGAAGAGGAAAGGCACTATTATTAAGATATGTGATTAATTGTTCTGCCACCCATTTTTCAGCAACTGTAGACATTATCAGAAGAATATTTATTAGTCTTTAATTTCTTGCAAAACCCGTTTGAAAGAAAATGAATGTAAAAAGCTGTTAATTAATTAACTGCAAGCAACCTTACCATATATAAAGAAAATGATAATGCAATTTAAAAAGATAATGTACATTATTTTACTGTAAAATATTGTAAAACTCATGTTTTTAGAAGTTAAAATTATGATTTCTTGTGAAAATGTGTATTAAATAAGACACTACTAATTTTCACTATAAAATATTGATACATTATACATTTCTAAATAATAAATGTTGAAACACAACAATAATCTAAATGTGTTTATACAAAATTTAAATTATTATTTTTCTTATTAATATCAGTTAAGTATCTTTTGCTTTGTGTACCTTTTCTATATGTCTTTTTTTATGTTTACTGACATTTTTATTGATGTTTTGTCTTTGTGTGGGTCTTTATGTTATTATAATTGCTGGAAAGGAGGAATATTAACTGTAATGAAATTTAAGTCATCATGTGACCACTGATTTTACCACCTGTGTTATTATGATTATATATATATATATATATATATACAGTGCTGCTTGAAAGTTTGTGAACCCTTTACAATTTTCTATATTTCTGCATAAATATGACCCAAAACATAATTAGATTTTCACACAAATCCTGAAAGTAGACAAAGAGAATCCAATCAAACAAAGGAGACAAAAACATATACTTTTTCATTTACTTATTGAGAAAAATGATCCGGTGTTAAATATTTGTGAGTGGCAAAAGTATGTGAATCTTTGCTTTCAGTATCTGGTATGACCCCCTTTAGAACAACTTGTGTATTTGGGGTCATTGTCTTGCTGCATGACCCACTTTCTTTGAGATTCAGTTCTCGGACAGATGTCCTGACATTTTCCTTCAGAATTTGTTGGTATAATTCAGAATTCATTGTTCCATCAATGATGGCAAGCCGTTCTGGACCAGATGCAGCAAAACAGGCCCAAACCATGCTACTACCACCACCATGTTTCACAGATGGGATAAGGTTCTTATGCTGGAATGCAGTGTTCCCCTTTAGGAACTCGCTACATCATGAGCAGGGATACACACAGTCTGTGCTTTGTCTGCTTGGGAGCGAAGCATGCAGAGTTGGCTCTTGAGGGGGCCAACTGCCCGCACTGTGAGTGGATGTCACTGCGCTCACTTCCCTCCCGGAAGGCTCTCTTCGAGGAGGGAGCCTTCACCAAGGTTACTCACGGTGCGGGTTCCGCTTCAGCCGAGGCTGAGCGGCGGCTGCTTTCGTGGGGTTTGCAATTGGATTTGGCGGAGGGAATGGAGACTGGCGAGTCCCTATCTCCTTCCTCACCCGCCAGATCCGGTGCCCGCTCTCTGGGATCGGAAGCCCACTCTGCAGCTTCTTCCCCCCGGGGAACGGGGTTGACGCTCCGCCTATCTTCCTTCGAGGAGGTTGATGTGGAGGGCGTCGATGAAGACTCACCCCCTTATTCAGCCCAGTATGAGGAGTTGTTGGAGGTGGTTACTCATGCCGTGGCTAAGTTAAATATCGATTGGCCCGCCGAGAAACAGGCTGAACCGCAGGAAAGCAAGCTGGATGAACGCTTTCTGTGGAGTAAGCTGCCACCTCCACGCCGGAGCCTGCCGTTCTTCCCCGATCGCCACACAAGATCCACGATGTCGAGATCGTGGGCCAGACCTTTCTCGTCACGTTTATTTGTCCCCACCTCTTCTCAATATGCAAATGTGGTGGAGGTTAGTGACCACGGCTATAAAACGATGTCCCCCGGGTGGAACAGATGCTTGCGAGCTTTCTGTCCCCTGGCGCGGCATCATCCTTAAAAGCTCCGGCATTGCCCTCCAAGCCGTTACGTACAACATCTAGCTTGGTGGGCAAGGGGTATATGGCGGCAGGACAGGCTGGAGTGTGTCTGCACACCATGGCGGTGTTACAGGCGTACCAAGCCGACCTGCTAAAGGAGTTAGATGAAGGAGACCTCCCGTGCCACTGGGCGGTCTATGGAAGCTCTAGTGGCAGTGCAGAGGCATCTTTGGTTGACCCTGTCCGACATTAAAGAGAAGGACAGGGTCTTCCTCATGGACACCCGCTTGCGCCTTCTGGCCTGTTCGGCGACGCCATCAATTCCGTAGTCGACAGGTACCAGGAGGCTCGTAAACAGGCGACGGTATTCATCCATCTCTGTATGCAATGCATACAAATTAGCATGGATGTGGCACATTTGCCTCAAGTTTTCATCAAGTTTTAATCCATGGTCTAAAAACATATCTAGAGAAGAAAGATTATTAGATCCATAGACAATATTTAACATCTGGAAAATCAAACAGTTTCACAGTCTTACAGCTTTTTCTTGATCAATAGAAACAATCCTCACTTTAAGACCAAAAAGCAATTTCTAAGTCAATATTATCAGAAATCAACCTGCCATTGACGCAGTACGTCTGATCAGCATGATAAACTTGTTCCATCGTTTTACTAAGTGTACTTGCCAATATTTTGGAAAGGAGCTTATAATCAGTGCAAAGTAGGGACACAGGTCTCCAGTTTTTCATGAGCCGTATAGGTCATTTTTGGCACCTTTTCAGCAAGACTGTAATTTAACACTGCCACAAAATCATCTCCAATTACAGGCCAAAAACAAAAAACAAAAAATAGAAATCAACAGGCAGACCATCTGATCCAAAAGTTTTTTTTTCTACTCTGCTTCTTCTGAGCTGCATAAAGTTCATGCAGGGAGACATCTGCTTCCAGTACTGCAGCTATGAGCTAGTTGCTCTTCTCAATGCTCACATTTAAATAAGCCAGTGTAAAAGCTGAAAGCATGCTTACAAATAGTAGTATGAGATAGCACCTGCCCAGAATCATACTTCAATCTGTGAATAAATCTTTGTGACCATTTTTACACAAGAGGGAGAGATCAGGGGAAAAAAAGCATTAAAAACTTAAAATGATGTTTAAAACATAATTAAAACATAAAACATGTTCATATATTGCTCTGATTTTTAATAGGTGGCCTTTAATGACCTCTATACTCAACAGACAGAGGAGTTAACTTTTTTGGAGAAAAACATATTCCCACTCCACAATTGTTGCTATTTTATGTTAACTATTCCATTCTCTCCTCCAGTCAACTTTATCAGCAGTACTATGTGTAAGGAAGCACAATCAGAAAAATGAATCCCTTTTTCCTTCATCTCCAAATCCATTTACAATCAGGTTGCCAATTCTTAACTCACACTTAAAACAAAAGAAAAAAAGGAAACAAAAGAAAAACAAGTTGACAAAAAGTACTAAACATATTTACTATCTTTTAAATGTCTTTTATAGCTTTCAAAGCAAGTTTCTTCAAATGATAATTTTCCTGATCAGTGAAAACTTTCTCCTCTGCACTTTCAGAACTTTTCAGAAAATTCTTGACTGAATCAATAAAGAATGGTAGATTAGGAAACACACCCTCAATTTTAACATTCCTGACTCCTCTGGTGCACATAAGAAACTTCTTAATATTCAACATAGCGCATCTTCAGGGACCAGGACTGCGAGGAAAGTAAAGAATCCTCATCAGAGTCCACCCCAACATCACTATCGAATGTTGATAACTATGGCCGTTTCTGCCAACAAAAAAAAAAAGGGTAATTGCGACTTTTTGTCTCACAATTCGGACTTTCGTCGCAACTGCAAATGTACATCTCGCAATTAAGACTGTTAACTGTGTGATACAAACTCGCAATTCTGACATTTTTCTCAAAAATTTGAGATATAAACTATGCAATTGTGATTTATAAAGTCAGAATTCTGGGATATAAACTCGTAGCTCTGTTTTTTTTTTTTCTATTTTTCTCGCAAATTCTGACTTCTTTTCTCAGAATTGTGAGATATAAACTCACAATTGTGAGATATAGTCCAATTCTGAGGGAATTTTTATTTGTTTTTAACAATTGCGAGTTTATATCTTTTTTTAACAATTGTGAGTTTATATCTCACAATTCTGACTTAGTAACTTGCAATTGCGTGTTATAAATTCAGAACAGCGAGATATAAAAAAAGATATAAAAAAGTCAGAATTGTGAAATAAAAAGTCGCAATTACTTTTTTTTTTTAATAATTATTATTCAGTGGCAGAAACGGGATTCTATAGTGAGCACTTACTTTGAATAGGAATCTTTTTCATTTTACCAGGAAGCTAAGAACCATCTCTAATTTTCCTTTTTTTTTTTTTTAAATCATTATCTTTGAAAGAATTGTCATAGTCCATCCGGGTGCTAGTACCTTCTTTCTCCAATGTCTAGCTGTTGACTGTTTTCAGTCCTCTCTAACAGCTGAAAAAGGAGTCTGTGAAACCTCTTTATTCTCCTGTTTTGACCTTTTACTTTGTTCAAGTCTCTGAGCTCTATGTGATTCTTTCTGTTTTGTTCCTTGAGAATCATCTGATTCATTGTTTTTGACCCTGAGATTTAATTGAGCTGTTGTGTTTTCTTTTCTTTGAGATTCATTTGATTCATTCTTTGTTTGACCCGGAGATTAATTTTGTTCATTCTACTTTTGTCCCTGAGAATCGTTTGGTTCATTCTTTTTTTTTTTTTTTTTGTCCTTGAGATTCGTTTGATTCATTCTGTTTTTGTCCCTGAGGTTCAGTTGATTCTTTCGGTTTTTTTTGTTTGTTTTTTTTTGTCTCTGAGATTTATTTAATTAATCTTGTTCTGCAGTCTCATTATTTGCATGTTATTTGCCTCAGCAGTAATTTTTTTCTGGGCAGGAACGTATGAGATGACCCCCCCCCATCCCACACCCAAAACATAAAATTTTTTCTGAGGTCGCATAAACGGTAAAGTCATAATCATCCATTCTGAGCTTAAAGTTAAACTTAAGAAATAAAAGGAAAAAAATAAATAAAATGTTGAATCATCACCAGTGAAATCACAACTGCCTCATCAAAAGTCTCATAAATTTTGTCTCTTATGCTTAGCGTTTAAAAAAACTTATTTTTCCAGGCTAGACCAGCCAATGTTCATGTGCAGTCCTCAGCATGTGTCTCAGGACACTGACTGTTTCTATAGCAACTGGAGCTTCTATTGTCAGTTGCAGTGATGCAAAGACTTTACCAATCAGTGACTGGCTCTTTTATTTATAAGGCGGGGACTATTTCGCAATATAGCACGTTGGGCTTTCTCCCATAGTCGCTTGAGCACCCACACTTTGCCCCGCTAAACTAAGTCTATTGTGACAAGCACCCATGGAAAAACACAAGATATTCTCCATTAACTTTAACCAATCAAAAACCTCTCTGACGTCTCACATGGTGTCCCTGTGGGTCGAAATGGTATCGCCTCATTCTGTGTAGTTTAAAAAAAATTATATCAAAATCGATATACCGATATATTTGGTTGATAATGTTTTTGCACTTGCAAGTTTCAATCAATGAATCAATCAATCAATAAAACTGTTCATATGTTTCTGGGGGGCAGTGTTATGGAGGGTGGGCACCTCCTTGTAGAAACGTAACTCTGCGCCTATGCTTTCTCACATTCATAAGTAATATGAGCATATATCTGTATTTGTATATCTTAAGTCTTTGCAGACAGACAGCGCGAGAGAAAGACTCAACATTGTTCAACAGTGTGTAAGTTTAACTGCTTCAAGAACAGTGACGTTACACCTCAGTACTGAAAAATGTCATGTAGCTTTTTAGCTGTGAGGCTATTTTAGTGATACACGTAGTATAATACATTTTCATATTCTATATTATATGTTATGTCCATTATAACTGTAGGGAAAAATCACTATTATGTTTTAAACATCACAGATGAGATAAGGTGTACTACAAACTTTTTTAGCTAATCACATTCGTTCTGTGCAAAGACTTTACAAGACAACAGGATATGAGCTCTAATGTAAATGCAATGGAAGCGAGAATTATTTCCTTATGGTTCCTTATGCATCCTTCCTTATCAGCTGTTGTGCCTTAGCAGTGTGCAGGCAAGGCGTTACCTCATTCACTATCATTCACTAGTTACCTCATTCACTATGCGGACTGCAAATCTAATTATATTTGTGATTTAGGGAGAGTTGAAGTCTGTGGAAATAGTGCTAATTCTGCTCATCTGAATGATTCACAGTAGTCAAGGACATCCGTGTTTCAGCCTAAAAAGAAAATATTTTGATTTATTTGGGGTTATTCAGACTTCAGCAGCAACTGCTGAAAGCCACTTTAGAAATACATGACTGGACCAAGGGCACCTTGTGGGGATGTGTACCAAAGCAGAGGTTTCTTCTCCTCAGGAACATTTGAGTACAGTATTTAAATGTAGTATCCCCGTGAGCCAGCATACAGGAGATGAGCAGATTCTAAATGTCATTTTTGTGCCACTGTGTGAGGGGGAATCTATTTGAAGGATCATTTGAAAACAAAAGAAACATAACATGTTCACGAAGGGCCCTTCTACAAGGTTTTTAGTAAAATGTATGGACTATGGTTCTTGAAGGTAGTAATCTGGACCCACCTTTATATTGTTTTTAATGTCTATGTACAGTACTTACATTTAAATTAATAATTTCATACAATGCACTTATGGTGTACATACATGTTTTTACATTGTACTTATTTTTTCAAATAGCTGCCTGTAATTACATCTGCAATTAATTTCTGTAGCTACATCTATAATTACAGTCAACTGTACTACTTTACAGTGTATATGGTATTATATGGTATATATACTGGTATTTGTTATCATAATAATTTATTATCGTAATCATAAACACATTGATTTATAGCACAAATAGTTTCACTGTTTGCTGCACTTTATTATTCTTTATATAGTTATTTACCTACAGTGGCTAATGAATATTAAATCTATGAAGTGAAATACTGTAGCTTGCTTCTGCATTGAAACATAAAACAGATACTGTTTATTGTGAAGTCACAGCACAAAGTCACAACATACAGTTGCAATTTAATTTTAAATCACTGTAGAGCTACTACTGTAAACATTACAGTGAAAGTACAGCAACTAGTAGACAGCAATATACTGTAAATTTAGTTGGTATCTGACAGGCAAATATTAGACAGCGGTGTCCCGTACCTTCACTTTAAGTGCTTAGGCAGAGGTGATGCTCAATTTTGGTTGAAATTCCTCTGATATTTAAGCCTCACTGTTTTTCTTTTTTTCCCTGAGAGCCTGGCATCAAGGCTCCAACATTAACACTTGAATAAAAATTGGCTTTGGCAAGAAAATATACTTATTTTCCAGTTGGCTGATAATTTCAATATAACATATGGTCTAAATCAGGGGTGAGCAAACTTGGCCCTTCCAGGTCACTTTCCTTCAGAGTTTAGCTCCAACTCTAATCAAACACACCTGAACCAGCTAATCATTGTCTTCAAGACTACTAGAAAGCTACAGGCAGGTGAGTTTTATCAAATCTCTGCAGGAAAGTGGCCTGGAAGGACCAGGTTTGCCCATCACTGGTCTAAATCAAATTCTACGAATCATTATCTGACCCTGACTGATGTACAGTAAATGACATGAGTGATCCAAATAAAACTGTCTCCTTGAGAAAACATTATGCCACAACTGACGGCTCAGGGTTTTTTTTTTATTTTTTAGACTCCATGTGGTGATGCATATGTTAAATATTCACATTAAGCCACCAAAGTGAATATATGAGGACCAAAATCACAATATGTCTTAATGCTTTTTAAAAGGTGCAGTTTCACTGAGGGAGGGAGAATGGCTCATGCTTTTTCACAGCATAGGAAATAAAAAAATAAAATAATAATAATAATAAAAAATTATCATTTTAACTCACCAACTAACAATAAAAAAAAAAAAAACTTCTGTATTTTTATGACCACCCAAGACTAGTGTTACAAGTCCATAATAGCGAGGTGAGGAGGACCATGCTCCATGATACGAACCATTTCTAAACTAGATTATAGGCCTAAAACAGCAGCACAGTTTTGTTCATATACACTGTCTGGATTAGTAATATGTGTAAAATAGATAAATAGTGAATAACTAAATGCTGCTGCGCTTGCTTAAATAACTTATGAAATAATATTTATTAATTCACTTTAGTTCATCCCCCTCAGCATTGAGGCCAACAATATTGTATTGTACTATTTCACATACACTTTGCACTTTTGCCATTTGTGTGTGTGTGTGTGTGTGTGTGTGTGTGTGATTTGGACAAGGATATGTTAATGGAAAAGAGCTGCATTAAAATAACCTGGGTTTTCAGGTTTTGGAACAACATGAAGAGTTGTAAAATAATAACACAATGTTGGCTGAACTTTACGTTACTTTAATTGGTGATGTTCTGCCAAAGGGTCACCATATCCTTCATCTAACTGCTTCAAAACTAGGGATGGCTATATCGATAATGACGTATCGAAATATTGATACTGATGTGAGTATCGAAAGTATCAATACTCAAATAAAAAATATTGATACTAAGGTTTTTGTTTTTTTTTAAACTAGCGATTTTGTTCATTTAACAAGGAAACTGTGTAGGATATAACTGTTTTCCTGCTTATCTGAACACACGCAAATGCTGCAAAACAGAACCAATCGATCACATAAAGCGTTCACTCACTGCTGACACTATATTCAAACAGGCCAGCTTTTCCCAAATGTATCATAAGAAACCATTGATCCTTTTGGGAAATGCAGCCCAGAATTTTTTTTTCTTTTCTTTTTTCACCAGAGGACAGAAATACATGATATGTTTGAATTATTTCACAATAAACAAACTGAAATTGTAGCCTATAGTTGTGCAATTACATTTATGTAATTCATATTGATCATGTTCTATTCTGTAATGTCAATATAAATCATACACCGTCAGAATAAAAAGATTGCATTTTATGGGTGCAACAGCCTGTCACTGGCAGTCCCTTATGAAAGTTAACAATTGAACAATTTCCATGGTTACCACTACAGTAAACATATTTTAACCACGTGTAAACAAAAATAAAATATAATAAATTGCAATTAACGCATATTGAATGTTAAAATGCATTTCAAATATAATTAAATGGGTATCGTTACCTATTTTACTTTTAATCATTTTTATAAATTTAATCATTTAAAAGTTCAGTTTGGGGGTATCGGTATCAATATCGACGATACTGGCCTTTGAAAGTATCGGTATCGTATCGAAAACAAAATTAGTGGTATTGCCCATCCCTATTCGAAACGATCAGCGATGTATTTAAACCTCCTCCGAGCGGGAAATGTTTCGCCATCCAGCACCAATCTGCTAGTGAGGGAAGGAGGGGGCGGGAAGGTTCGTTTGAGGAGGGCAGGCTTTCCAACGTTACTAGCGCTCCTCCACTACCCTCATTTCAGCATCTGAGGCAAATACTTCAAAATTCACCCATTGGACTTGAAAGAATTTACTGGAAAATAAGTGGAGAGACAGAGGAGGGAATCAGCTGCCAGAGCTCAGAAAGTGTCTGAAGTCCGTTGGAAGAAAAAAAGGATTTATCTCTGGTGAGGTACATTTCATATTATAATGACTGAATGATGCGTAAAATGCGTGTCATATAGATTTGAAGACAGGGAAACGACGTTAAAGACATGTCTTTGTAAAATCCCGCAGTGTTTTATTCACGAGTAAGTGTGTTTTTGAGAGGAACACTTCATTTGTTTTAAGGTTTAACAGGTCTCTTCTCGCCGCAGCTGACTACAGACACACTGAGGTGAACCTGACCAGGAGTGAGAGCTTATCACGGGCAAGACTGACGACTGTTACTTTGAGAGGATATCACTTAAATATTTTGTACAGATATTCCCTTTTCCCATTCATTACGATCAATTTTCAGTCACGCTGTCGATCGGTAGCTATTTTATTCACACTGTTGAATATACTGATGATGCGACATGCGCTTTTGTTTTACTGAGGTAAAAGTAACCGTGTAACTGTGAGTTGTGCGTTTTATAGTCGTCTATTATACTAATGGAAAATGTGAAAGAAAATTGATTACTCTTGTAATAACGTATAATTTTGAATGAAAACTTACTACATTCTTCAAGATTATTTCCATACAAAATTCCAGTGTGTTATCTGGGTAGGAATGTGCTATTGTCGTCATATTCGGAACTAAAATATTCTTAAATATTGTAATATTCCTACGAATAAATTCAGTGTTTAAAAAAAATACAGCTTAGCCTTGGAAATTCGATCGATCAGATCCCAGTGTGTTAGAGATTACACTTGGGTTGCGCGTGCGTTTGCGGTAGTTTGTTCTGTCTGCTGGTTTTAATATCGTGACAAATAATTTTAGTCAATGAATAGCCTATTATGGTCTTCATAGAGTTACTTTGTTTATGAGCACAACAGTAATGCGCTTATGCAACCGGTTTGTAATGCAAGTGAGCTTGCTTTCAAATGGGTGGAAGACGTGTGACTGTTTATTAAAAGAGAGCGAGAGAGAGAGAGAGAGAGAGAGAGTGCGGAAACAAGTGCCTTGGGTATGTATGAATAGACTTTTTTTATGTAGCTACTGTAGGTCCTGCATTTACACCGTGCTTATAAAAACGTTCAAGGAATATTTATCCCCCACCACCCAAAAATAAATAATAATAATAATAATAATAATAATAATAATAACATAAAATAAAATAAATAAATAAATGATCTGTCATTATTTTGTCACTATGTCGTTCTCAACTGGCTATCCATCCATTCGACCCTAGACAGGTCAAGCGGTTTGGAATGTAGATTGATGTATGTTGTTCCATTTTTTTATTTTTTTTTTATTTTTTTTTTGCTGTGAACCAAGCAGCATATTTTAAATAGCCTGCTGCCATAGCATAGGTGTTTGTGAGGAACAAAATTAAAATGTTAAATTCTTACTCTTTGCAGTGTTTAAACCTCATTCACACTTGCAAGTCCAAATGAGTTTCATTGTGAATGGTCATTAGACATGTTAGCACCAATGATGTTCAACATGTTTATGACATGCCATGTTTGACGAAAGTGAGATTTATTTATTTATTTATGGGTCTTTTGGCTTTAATTTGATAAGTGTAGAAGTGACAGAGACTGGAGAAATTCAACCGTAGGTCCCCATACAGTGTCATTTTCAGTGAATGTGCATTACATAAGAGTTTGGTGGGGGATTTGGAGAGGAAGATGTTCACTGAAAAAAAAAAGATTTACATTTCAGTCTTTTCTTCACAAAGTTGAAGGATGTTGAATATAGCAAATATCTACTTTATTGATAATTAAAGGTCATTTTGAGAGCTCAAAAGGCCTTGTTCCCATTCACATGGATTAGAGCAGCATGATCATTCTGTGAAACATCTGTGTTTTACAGAAGAAAGAAAGCAATATAGGTTTGGAACTAGAGCTGGGTAACTATCTCACGATAAACATTGGCAATACATTCATCATGATTCAATACATTTTGATACAGAATTATAACGTAATTGATAACAAAATGATCAAGAAAGAGAGTGAAATTAAGCAAGAGAGACACATCATGTCCGTAAGAGAAAGAGTGGCTCTTTTGGTTCATTTTCAATCCTGTGTCTTATGGAAGCAGCTCTGCTTTTAGCGTTGGCTCTTATTTAGACAAACTACCACTTCATTATTGAACTTTACACCTGGCCACATAAATGTGTCCCCACAAAATGAATATAAATTCAATGGAGTTCATGTCACTGAAAGCAACAGATGTGCATTTTATTTATTGTCAGCTAATTTCAAGATTAAAGGCCGCAATGAAGAAGGAAAGTAACATCAACAATGGTGATAGAATGTAGTGTTTACCACTTTTAATGAAACTGACTGTGTGTTGAGCTTTAGGATATGATGCAGAACGTTGAGTTTCATTTGTGACAGTTTGTGCATCTGTTTTCTGAAGAGACATGCATATCTGCAGGCTATATTTGTGGAGATGCTTGTTGCAGTAGCACTGTGGTAGTTTACTATGGGGAGCCGGTATAACACTCTCACGCTTTTATTTATTTATTTACACAGTGGGCATAGAACAGAATCACCCCTCTTTAAAACAATCACATTATGTTGCTTTGCAGCCTGAAATTAAGACAGACACAGTTTTTTGTTTTAACCAGCTGTATTTACTGTATTTAACATCCAAGTGAAATATATAACACCAACATATCAGAAAAAAAACAAAACAAAAAAAAACAATCACTGAGTTGGAAAAAGGATCACCCCCTTGTGTCAGTATTTTGTTGAACCACCTTCTGATTTAATTACAGCCTTTAGTCTGTTGCCACTCTTCCTTTCAGAACTGCTCAAGTGCAGTTCAATTTTTTTTGTGACCATTTGTGGACTGCAGTTTTCAATGGGGTTTAAGTCTGGATTATTTACTGTATTTAACATCCAAGTGAAATATATCACACCAACATATCAGAAAAAAAACAAAACAAAAAAAAAACAATCACTGAGTTGGAAAAAGGATCACCCCCTTGTGTCAGTATTTTGTTGAACCACCTTCTGATTTAATTACAGCCTTTAGTCTGTTGCCACTCTTCCTTTCAGAACTGCTCAAGTGCAGTTCAATTTTGATGGTGACCATTTGTGGACTGCAGTTTTCAATGGGGTTTAAGTCTGGACTCTGACTAGGCAATGCAAGGACATTCACCTTTTCCTCCTTCAACCACTGTGTGCTCAGTTTTGCTGTGTGCTTTGGCTCATTGTCATCTTGGAAGGTAAACCTTTTTCCCCCATTCACAACTTTCCGGCAGAGGGCAGCAGATTTTCCTCAAGAATTTTATGGTATTTTGCACCATCAATCTTTCCTTCTATCCTGACAAGTGCTTCAGTCCCCTGCTGCAGAGAAACACCCCATAACAGGATATTACCACTTCCATGCTTTACTGGAATAATGCTGTTATTTGGATGGTGAGCTGTACTGGATTTCCACCAGACATATCGTTTGGTGTTGAGGCCAAATAACTCAATTTTAGTCTCATCTGCCTCAGATTCTTAAAGGTGTGTTTTGGCAAAGCTCAGTCGTGACTGCATGTGGGCTTTCTGCAACCCTCCCATACAAGCCACATTTGTGGAGAATGTGTGATATTGTTGTCGCATGCACACAATGACCATTTTTTGTCATAAATTCCTCTAACTGCTTCAGAGTTGCTGTAGGCCTCTTGGTCGCCTCTCTGACCAGTTTCCTCCTGGCTCTTTCTTCCAGTTTGGAGCGACGTCCTGATCCAGGGAGGGTCTGTCTTGTACCAAATACCTTCCACTTCTTAATAATAGACTTCACTTTTAGGCATTGATAAAGCCTTTGAAATCTCGTGCTTGTCCACAACTTTATCCCGGAGATCTTTTGATGGGTGCCCACGGTTGATTGTTTGTTTCAGTAGCCTGAAATGTTCCAGGAAAGCTCTTTTTATGCTGAGCTAATCAAAATGACTACAGCTGATCACAGTTGAAAGTCAAATGGCTTTGTGTGCCATTGAGAAAGTGATGAGCTACACCTGATTGAGAGTCATTTTTAGTTGGGGGGTGATCTTTTTTCCATCTCTTTATTTTTTCCAACTGATTTTGTTTATTTATTAACTTATTTATTTATAACTGTGTCCGTCTCAATTTCAGGCTGTAAAGCAACAAAATGTGATTATTTTAAAGGGTGGTGATTCTTTTCTATGATCACTGTATTTTTATTGTTTTGGAGTCTGCTGTGTCGAAATTCACATCATTTTAAAATTTTTGAGTGAACTATGCCTTTAGAAAAACAGAAACTATGTTTAAGCTTTTTTTATATAAATAGTTGAACAGTAAGAGAAATTAACTCATATAGCATTGCTTTTGGTGTATATCCCAACCCTTGAGAGACAAAGCATACAGCTGTGAAATGGCCTGGAACAGTTTGAAAACCACATTAAATATGTGAAGACCATAGCCCAGATATCTTGGCAAGGCCATGGTAATGAGGGCAGTGGTAGATATGAAACATGGCAGGTTAAGTGCTGAAAGCTGAAGGTCTGTGAGCTGCAGAAGACTCCTCCCTCAAGGGAGCCATTTTCAGCTAGCTTGTGAGCTCGGCTCAGGCCAGAGTTACAATTATAGCTCCAAATGCAGTGCTCAAAGCAAGAAAATAAACCCACTTTCAGCACTTCTGCAAAACTGTAGTGGGCAACAGTTTATATCTGCTCTCTCTCGCTCTTTCTCTCTCTAGCTTTGGTTCTACTAACTTCAAGGAAAGATTAATGCTGTACATTAGCAATTCACTTTAAAGGAATGGTGCCCAAGTAATTAAAGCTACTGGGGGGAATTATTAGTTTGTGCTGTTGTTTGTCACAACCCTCCATTATTCCTAACTTTTAAAACTGGCTTCTGTCCCCAAGATATCAAAAGTACTTGTCCTTTTTCAGGCAACCGAAATTTTCATATTAAAATGGAATTAATTTATATATTTATTTATTCATAAGGTTGGAGGCAGACAATGTTATTCTATAATTTTAGACCCTCTTTGACTCTGACATTTGACCACCTGTTTTAATCTAAATGAGCCATGACTCATCTACCGTGGAGTTGCAGGGTTTTGCTATTAACCTTGCCCTACCCTTTAAACCTTGTTTTCAGTATCACATAGGCAGAGCGAGGCATATGACAAGATGACTTCTTAACTGTGACTGTCTCTAAAAATACTTTTACCGTTACTTCAATCTTTCAAGTGCTTGGAGCTCAGAGCCTCTTTTTTAGTGGGCGGCTATGCTGGAAAGAAGTGAAAAATCCAGATTTACACGTCAAACTGGGATGGCCGAAGAAAAGCACTGCCTTTTTTCTAACACTGAAAAATGTGTCTGAGCTCTCCAAATCCTTAGTATTTGGTATTCCTAGATGACTCAGCAGTTTTTACACCTCTGAAGTAGGATTATTTGACAATCCCCACTGAAATTTGCATGTGGTCAGCATGCAGGAGGAAAACACATGAGCCTTTTTAATGGCAAGAAGACTCTACCGGGGTCAGTCAAGAGCTTGTCACTCACTAGTACAAGCAGTGAGTAGACAGAGATATGTGAAAGGAGAATGAGAGTTAGCCTAGAGCACTCATGACTCACTGATTCAGCTTATGCACCTGTAGCCAATGAAAATCTTATTTGCATCTATTTAATGCATTCGTAAAATGCATAAAGATCACTTCACATGCAAATATCTTATATATGTGCAAGAAAACAAGTCCAGTGTAATTCACCTGTGAAGACTTTTGATGATAAGAAGGCAAATGCATTAGTTCAGTTAGTTTAGATTCTTTAATTTCCAAAATAAATAAAATATGGTAATTTGTTCCCTGCCAGTACATAGGATTTTCACTTCAGTGGCCAACACTTTTCATCTTCTAAAGGTAGTTGTCACACATTATAGCATGCATATAATGTTAATTTTATGTATATTGTTCATTATATAAGAAGCTTCAAGGGTATTTTGACTTAATTTGATTCTTGGCCAAAACCGCCTCAAATAAATATCGATAAACAGTGTTTGATAAGACCAGTTTGAGGGGAACGTGCTCTTATTAAGCAAGTCCTTTTTTACTTTGTTCAATTTTTTATTGACAGCTGAACTTGGAAGTTGAAGAGACAAAAGGAAAAACAGAAGACTTGCAAAGTCAAAGATAAGGACGGAATTAATTTTAGGTAAAAAAATAAAAATAAAATCCAGGTCACAGCCTCACATTCTCCCCATAGCTTAACTGCTTATCTTCTTCACAGACCTTTTGGTGGCTGCCTGCTCACAAGCATATAATGACCTGGACTCGTCCATAAAAATTCAACCCGCTAGCCATAGTGGGCTTCAGGCACAGATTGAGACAATTACTCAAACCTTGGTCATTTCTCGACTTTTCATTCGTCTGATCCTGTGGCTGCACTAGCCTCCTTAAGTATGGGTTGACTGCACCACACTCATTTTCTCCTGCCTGCCTGAGCCCAGTCAACTTTTTACTTTTCCTTTCTTCCCTATTAATCATTTCCCCACTCATTATTTCATGTAGAGTCAGTTGGGATTGGTGGTGAGGCAGATAACGGTAATGGTATTATGATTTCATTTGGCATTAATCCGTATGATGGATAGAGTTTCAGATTGCATTTGCTATTGATCAAACCTGAGGCATCAAATGTGGTTGGTCAATGGGAGGGCAGCAGGTTATCAAATTGAGGCATCTGAAAATGACATGATATCACTAAACTGTAAGATATGTTTAGTGTTTAGTGCATGCAAGTGAGGGCAGAGAGCTTGAAACCTGTCACATCTGACAGGCCAATGTGCTTTGGTGGGAGAGATAATGCACAGCGATGCACATGGCACTTGATTGATGGTATTGATAAGTCAGGAGTCCCACCAGAGCAAAGGCATCTTGCGTTTTGTTTACCATTTAGGTGACAGTCATCTGTGAGGCAGAACGTTAAGAGTGTCTTTCTTCCTCAGTGGCAGTTACACCTTACAGATTCCACAAAATGTTCCTCCTCCAGGAGGATTTACGAGAGGGAATACTCAAGTCTTGATAATCTAGGAAGAGACAGCCAAGCTCCAAACTGACTAGGAATGTGCTAAACTACATGTTTTCAAAATCAACTAGACCAGGGATACTGAAATTGTGTAGCCTGGGGCCAGTTTTAAAGAATGCAGTGTGATAAAATGACTTTGTGTTACTTAGTTATTGTTTGGTTTTAAAATGTGAATTAATTCATTAATTTATTTTCAAGATTATTAACAATAATGTTACTTTAAACATGTAAATCATATTTATGTACAACTACAGTCCCAATTCTTGTAGATTTACTTAAATACTTGCACAACTGCACACCAACAAAACACCCTGATTATAATCAATAAAAAACCGTCCACATTCAGGTTCACACAGAATGTGTTCTGTATTTAACCAACATAATTAAAAAGAAGGTGTGTTTATTAGCACATTACCTCCCAATACACACATGAGAGGCTTATGTTACCCCCAGAACCTCATCTGATTGGTCTGAGCAAATGCTGCATCTTAAAAAAACATAATAAGCATGGTTTGCTAAGCAGAAAACAGTCAAATGCTCCACACTACTCACAAACACCCATCTAGTGCATGCATTCATAGACTAAAAACAGTGCTTAAAAGTCAAAGGAATGCAAGAACATGCCCTATATGAATGGCCCTTCACACATTATTCTAATCGACAAGCCTGCAGTGTAGATCTTTTACTTTGTTATAATGGTATTCATTATATGCATCATTATATGTTTAATTGCTGTGCAGACAAAGCAGCAAAATTCTAATTCTCAATAAATCCAAACTGTGACAGTGGATCATTGGTGACCTTGTGACATTGGACGACCCAAATGTTTAATGTCACGATTGTTACCATTTATTTGCATTAGTTTATATGCAGCTGGTCACATTAATGCATTTGTTAGCCAGCAAAGTTGCATAATTAAACCTAGTGACGTAAGAAAGCAAATTGATATGTTCAGTTAGATAATTTCGACGAACTTCTTGAACCTGTGATATCTTCTTCAGGGCGAAAAAGGAAATTAAAAGCTGAAGCGTTTTCACAGAACCTTGCAAAAGCAGCACGTTACAATGGTGAGGGAAAAACTCAGTGTATTGCGTGTAATCACATCCATACAGTTTATGATCACAACAACAACAGCATTTGTCAGGCATCTACATTGTCATCTGAGGAGACTACAGAGATTAAGTTATCTGTTTTTGCCAAAATACGACTGTTAAATTCTAATTCTCAATAAATCCAAACTGTGACAGTGGATCATTGGTGACCTTGTGACATTGGAATTTGACCCTGAGGACTCTGATTATCCCTGAGCTAGTAAATGGGTTGTCTGAAAATCTAGTCACCCTTAAAGTAACCCTGTATAATAATGCTGGTTTAGGATCGTGTCCAACAGCTAGATGGGACACAAAAGAACAAAAGCATGCAGAAGTCTCCAGATGTTTTTTTTAAACCCTCTTAGAGAGGACAGTCTTAACAAGCATATCACACTGTCAGCATACTAAAGACCTTTCCAAGAAATTGCATTTCACTAGTTGTATATTGCTTAATTAAAAAGCAACATGAAATGATGCATTGCAGAGAGTTGTTCTTTGACAGTGTGCCATGCATACATAAATAAGACAAGATGTGCAGTTTAGAGGTTGACCTACTGATCATTTTTGCCGATTAATCGGCACCAATAGTTGATTGCTGGAAGTATTGGCTATCGGCAAAAATCCATGCCAATATTTTTCCGGGTTGCGTCTGTTACTGGAGCGGCTAAGAAGGTCTATACAGTACGAGAGTGGAAATCACTGACACCTCGTGATGTTTGTTTTGACACGTGAGGCTGTGTGCTGCACAGAGTGGGACAATTCAGATGCGGATTTAAAACAGACAACAAAACAGTGCCTGTTTTCATATAATTACTACATTATTAATTTGTTGAGTAGATGTTGAATTAGTAGAGAAATATCAGCAATTTGCTTTCAAGGCTGAGAGGACATGACAATTAGTACCTCAAGCGGTTAAAACAATGTGACCAAAACAAACACAAGTCATATAAGTCACAAGTCAATATATATATATATATATATATACAGTGGGTACGGAAAGTATTCAGACCCCCTTAAATTTTTCACTCTTTGTTATATTGCAGCCATTTGCTAAAATCATTTAAGTTAATTTTTTTTCCTCATTAATGTACACACAGCACCCCATATTGACAGAAAAACACAGAATTGTTGACATCTTTGCAGATTTATTAAAAAAGAAAAACTGAAAAATGCTCAGTATTTAGTAGAAGCACCCCTTTGATCTAATACTGAGGAGATTACAAAGATTAAACGAGTGTTTTTTTTTTTTATTCTAAAGCATGAGATGTGGAGTTATCTGCTTTTGCCAAAAACGACTGTTGGAGTTATCTGCTTTAGCTATAAAACAAACTTTTAATATGTAACAAAAACATACTTTCAATGAAGTAAATTTGGTAAATTACCTGTATTTGTAGTTATTATTTGGAGTTATCGGTTTTTGCAAATTAACTCTTCATATTTAAAGACATACTGGAAGGTAAACCTTAGGTTCCACTTCCAGTTCTGTGGATGTCTCTTCTTTACCTCATTACCTACCTAGATGTTTCAGCAGCGTTACCTTCAAGCCATCACTTCATTCACAGTTGTCACATAGATGGAAGGCTTTTCATTATCCAACTTATTGGAACCTCTTTTGTGTTCCACCGACCTTGCCTGAGCACTGATACCTCTCGTCTTCATTCCTTGGAGAGAGCTTTACTGGAATGAGTGTATCATAAATGTGCTTTTTGACATTTGAGGCGAGAAGGCTTAAAACCCCATTCATCCTCAATCCGTCCGCCTATCATCCCTTGCATGCGACACATGAAGCAGTGCTGATGCATCAGGGTTGATTGGTTGTTTCATGCAGACATGTTCAGACGGGTGTAAATTTATCTTGACACTATACAAGTTTGGGTTCGTTTCAAAATTAAAGCGCTGCACTCTGGAGAACTTTGGCAATGTTGTTCTTTCCTCTTTACAGCGGAATTGCTTTTGCCCTTTTTGCCATCTCAATTTATTAAACTGTCTTTGTACCCTGGAAGAAATATTTGTGTGTGTGTGTGTGCTTGTGTAAATGGGTTAGTAAGAGCGAAGAAACTTGACATTCTGTCAACTGGAACGGTTCAGTTGTAAGAACTGCAAGCAAACAAGTGGTGATATACTTGATGTTACAGTGATGTTAACCATTGGGCTAGGCGGGGCTGAAGCCCCGGGGCCCAAGCAAGGAGCCTCACTTTTTAGCGCTATTATTTAGTGGTGTTTTCCGTAAATCCCATGCATTACCATTAGAGATTAAAACGTCACATTTGAATTCGTTTTACCAATCAAATGCATTTATTATATATGTTACTTTTGAACGAACTGTGCACGTAGCATATCTATCAGGTGATCGCTACGCCTAATGTCTGCATTCACCTCTCTTCACTTCATTCTGGTGTGATTTAGAAACGGTCATGCAAAGAGCAGTCTTCGATAAGTAAAAATGTCAACTATTCTAAACACATGGAGCAGATAAAAACACAGTGTCATCATCCCCAAAGATTTTAGGTTAGTTTGATTATTAACTTGATAGATGTATAGTGCTTTTTGTGTTTGAACAAACTCTATAGGGCTAGTATATTGGCCGCATTAACCATTGGGCTAGGTGGGGCTGAAGCCCCGGTGCCCGAGCTAGGAGGGGGGCCGTGATTGGCTGTGGAGTAGCTTGACGGACATCGGTAGCGCCGATCGCAAAAAACCCACCACGCCCCTCACTTTTTAGCGCTATTATTTAGTGGAGTTTTCCGTAAATTCCATGCATTACCATTAGAGATTAAAACGTCACATTTGAATTTGTTTTACCAATCAAATGCATTTATTATATATTTTACTTTTGAACAAACTGTGCACGTAGCCTATCTATCAGGTGATCACTACGCCTAATGTCTGCATTCACCTCTCTTCACTTCATTCTGGTGTAATTTAGAAACGGTCATAAAAAAAGCAGTCTTCGATAAGTAAAAATGTCAACTATTCTAAACACATGGAGCAGATAAAAACACAGTGTCATCATCCCCAAAGATTTTAGGTTAGTTTGATTATTAACTTGATAGATGTATAGTGCTTTTTGTGTTTGAACAAACTCTATAGGGCTAGTATATTCGCTTATGGGTTGAGAAATTCATTTTGCGCGTCATGATGTAAGCTTTTCATTTAAACGCATTTTAAGCATTGTGGTTTAAAAACTAATTTAACTGTTCAGGGACATTAAGCAGTGGGGGCAGAATTCATTTTGGCAAATGCGCGCGTTAAGACGGTTTCTAATACGCGCGGAGCGCACTTGCTCATACAGCGCCTGACTGGAGTTATTTTTCGCGCCTTGTGTTTAAACGTTCGAACACACATAGTTATGTGTCAAAATGCCTGTCTCCGACCTCGTCAACACAGTTATTTGTGTCTTAAATGAACGTTAATAGTTAAAGATAAAGCATGTGCACTAGTTGGCATTAATTCATAGCCCCGGGGCCCAGTGAGGTCTTAATGCGGCCCTGGTTACAGATTGTACTGCAGAGATATTGCAGAGTACTTTTGTATTATGGCAGAAACAGTTTGCTATGTTTCTTCTACAGTTTCACATCATATTTCGAAATATTTGGTATTTGAACTTCTAAACTTTCTCAAAAATTTTCAAAATAGTAGGTCATTTTTGTTTAATCAGGCTTGTTTAATCAGCTAAATAGAAAGCGAGAGTCTGTTCATATTTAACAAGTATAGTTTCCATCTAATATCTAATCCTTTTGTGTATATAAAGTCAAGGCATGAAGTCACTTCACGGTCTGAAATTATCAGTTTCCCCTGATCATTTAAAATGTTGCAGTACTTTAATGGTGTGCCATAATTAATTTTAATGAGCAAAAATGCATGTGATTTTTTTATTTATTTTTTTGGCTAATGGTTCCTTGCCAGAGCACTCTATGCTCTCAGGAACCATTGCTTGAAACCTCGACATGATGTATGATGCAAAGGTTTTATTAAGTTTGGAGGTGTACCTAATGATATGCCATAAGAGAAGAGTATCAGTGTTGAGAGACATTAATGTTAAATGAGTGCTGTGCTTTATCATACTAGGTAAGACACTATTTCTGGTAGTGTTTTCAGAAGTATGGATAATTCCGTTAGGGTTAGGGTTATACTTATTGTTGATATATACTTATTGTTATTGTTGATAGAGTTGATACTTATTTTTAAAAACACAACAATACTGATGCCAAGTACCGGTTGGCTCGGTACCCGCTGATAGGCAGCGGCTTTCAAATGCTCCTGTGCATATTTGTGTGAGCACTCTGTGAAGAGCGTCAGCGGTTTCTATTAACAAAGTGTTTTTGTGGTGTTGAGCATTGTAGCCAATCACAAACATGTTTGATGAGCGCATGAACGCAATGGCCAATCAGAAACTTTTAAGTCAGAATCCACTCAATACACCAGAGCTTGTTCAGTTTGAGCTCTGCAAGCTCTGGAATCATTTCTCTATAACCAACAAAGTATAAATATGAATTAAGAGATTCAATGTGCCATAGACACTTTTTTTTATTATTATAATGGGAGATTTCACTTGGTGAGCTTGCGCTGTGGGTGAACTTCATTGATTATAAACGGAATGCTCTTTGCTTGCTTTCTGCATATAACCCATTCATAATTGGAATACATTTTTGCAAATTTTTGGGAGTGATAACCATATTAAAACAATATTTAAAGTCTATATGCAAATGTTTTATAATGTATTATTAACTTAATAGCATTAATAATTATATAATATTCTTTGTTTAATATTTGTATTTTCAAAAAAAAAATGGTTACGATAGTTTTTGCTATAGTACTGAATTGGTACCGATAACTGTGGAATTTTACTGGTACTTGTAACGACTACTGAAATTTTGGTACTGTGACAACACTAGTTTTTGGTAGGGCATAAGAAGACATTGTTTCAATGTTCATCCATTCCTACATAGTTGCAGGAATGCTGGAGCCTTATCCCAGCATTCTTTGTTCATATTTCACATAAACATATAAAGATTGTAAGAATGGTCTCTTGTTTGATGCAAAAAGAGAGCTGCATGTGTAAACACAATAAAAATGTGGCTGTAAAAGCTGTGGCATGTAATCAGAGCATAGACACACATTCTACAAGAAACTCAGCTGTTCATGGTGTTGTTTCAGACTCACATGAATGGACTTCTAGAATGACAATCATTATTCCTAAACACTAGCAAAATGCATGTTATTCCCAGTTATCCTGATGAAGACTGTGCTCAGAGTAAACAGCATTAGCATCAGCTAGTAACGGTGCTCATGTATAGAGATGGAGTGATAAAGTGTGAACCATTCTGAACTAATGCAACGAAAACACAATTTGAGATCACTTCCCTCCCCTTCTTGTCTGCAGCAATCAGTGGAGATGCCTTGTTACTGTTCAGCTCCAGTAGGCACTTCTTATGTTTTTCAGTCTGGGGACCAAAAACAAACCACGATAAAGTGTTGTTTTCTTCAAATAACAAAAGATGAAAAAACTGAACTTGAGGTGTGTTGGTTACAGCAAAAGTTCGTTATTTTTGTTGCATTTTAGTATACAATCTAAGGGCATCCTTAATACGACATAATACTGTATATCAAACATCATCTACAATATGTAAAGACTGTGAAAAGATCTACAATTTGTCCTTTTTGAGAAATATGTTCTGATGGTAACATGCCTAATTTAAACCTTTAAATACAGCTAAAGAGGATTGTGACCCAAAAGCTTTAAAAAAAGACCATGACATTTGTGCCCACAACTTCTGTGCTCTATTTCATGCGTAATAAGTAGGAATGTGTGCAACAACTAATTTCAAAGTCGTTTAAATGGAAATTTTGTAACCAACTAGTCTAAAGTGAGAAACACTCAGAAGACAGTAAAAAAAAAACCCTGTGTGAATATCTGATCCATTTGGAATAAATTTGATCTATGAATCAAACAGTTGAATAATTCCAGATACCTAATGATTTGAGTTGTTCTTATTTTCCATCTAACTGTTAAAATTTACAACACTGATGGCAACAAAAGCGGCAGACGGGCTGAATGAAAAAGCAAATTCACTCTCTCTGACATTAGGTGGTGCTTTTGAACAAACAAAAATACAGCAGTTACCATGGTTACCCCTGTAAACAAAACAGCATTGCTTTTATAAACACTAATTATTTTTCTTATACGGAGATAACATGAAAAAATGTGAAAAAATAAATTAGAAAAAAACATTCTGAAGAAAGTCAGTTCCCTTTCCTTCACAATGTTTCCCCCTTTAAACCAGTAAATACGCTCCCACACCTTGCTCGTCTTCCAAGCAGAAATTACTGAGCAGGCACTGATTGACATGAAGAAAATGCATGCATGCAAGGTCTGAGTTTAAAAGAAATGAATCTGTTATCCGCTCTAGATATCCACTATGTTTTATTTTAAAAAAGTAACATTAAAATTACAACATTTTGACTAGTCAACTATTATTTCCAATGTCGACTAGCAGCAGCAATTGTGTTTGGTTGAATAGTGAGCTATTCTCGCACATCCCTAGTAATAAAGTTTGTTCCCCACAAATCTATCCTATAGCTTCACAAATCTATCATATAACTTTGAGCTATTTTAGATTTAAAGCAAGAGATAGATTGCATAATTATCTATAGCAATATAACACTCAAATTGTCTGAACTAGCTTGACAGCATGAATTGCCAACCACATTTACAAGAGCATATTGGACATTTAGCAAATCATCCTTTTTTTTTTTTTTCTTTTTTAAATAAACAAAATGTTCATTTTTGGGAGAGCCTTTATTTACTCTTTTGGGGCTGTCATGATTGGTGGTCTATTTCCAGTTATCTCCATTCATCCCAGCATAATTTATTGACAGGGAGTAATCACTTCTCTCCCAATGAGGATTTGCTACCTAGATAACCTCTACTAGATTTCCAGGCACCCATGACTGCCTATTGATAATTCTCATTATTAGTATCTTCAGAGATCTCCCATATGCAACTGAAATTAGCTGTGTGTTTTCAGTGGACCACAGCCTTTACAACACCAACACTGGTGTGTGTTGTGTGTGGGGGGGTGACAAATGTGTGGTAACAGAGCATATAACCAGATAAGAGTGCTTAGCGACAAGCACAGGTGGCAGTGGTGCAGTGTAGCATTTTATCTTCAGAACAAAGCAGTAATGCATTAGGACAGGTTTCACCCACTAGGCATGCTGGCATTGCACTTGCAGCTGGTCTCAATTGTAATGATGAACATTATCATCATCATCTATGTGTGACCAGTCATAGCAGCATGCTCTAGTGATCCTAATTGCCACATACTTTTGCATAATTAGTGGTGCTTGCTGAGGCAGGCATCACTGTTAATATTGCTCACACTAATGTTAATTAATTTTAATAAAACCCTAACATTAAGTGTGAAACTTCAGTGCCAAAGTTTAATACTGTAAAATTATATATCAAAGCACTTTCTAGAATAGTGCTAATACTTTTTAAATGATTGGATTTAGTGCCTGACACATGATAAAATTGATAAAAAAAATTTTTGATGAAGTGACTGAATCTTATTTAGGGACCATAATATCATTAAGACTTAGGGGTGGGCTCTTTTGACTTGACCAGTAAGCAACCACCCAGAATACCATAACAAACGTCTTCTAACTTCTACTTTTTCTGCTTTCTAAAAAAAGAAAAAATACAAAGTTATCATGAAATTCTAGATGGCGCAGGCTGTTAGGTTCTAACTCAATCTGATATAATTACATCATTATTCACATGGCACAGCTGATTGGTTTCTTTTCACATCAACAGCCAATAAGCTTGCGGTTCAGCATTTAAATATTGTCTAGTGCTTGCTGTAGCAGTTGCAGTTCGCTTCAGGAACTTTCCACCTTCCCCAGCTCCACCTGTATAGATCTATAGGTGTTCTCTGTGAATGGACTTTTGTTATTTATCCAAAAATAAGTTGTCATTGTGTCATTGTCAGTACATCTCTGCATTTTTTTGCAGGTTTAAAACTTCACTGTATGATGAACATTTGGATAAATTATGTACATACATCTTCTCTTTAGTTTTTCCTCAGACCCTTTGCCATAAGTTCAGAAAATCATACAAAGGATTGAGTATCTTAACAATATCTACTCAAACCGTACATTTTCAGCACTGAATGCTATCTATATAGCTGCTCTTTACGTGTCAGGCATTTCAGAAGTGATGATTAATGGATCCCTTATTTCAGTGAAATGAAAAAAAAAGAACCTATAATCCCAATTGTTTACAGCACTGATTATTTTTCCATTCTTGGAAAAGAACAAATTATGAAGAAAAGAGAAAGAGAAAGAAAAGAAAAAAAACACAAATATACAACCCTGCATTTCTTGCAGCTCTAGACATGAACTCTATTTCCTGGCCTCCTGGTCATGCATATGCTGTTCTGACATATGATGTCTGACGTACTCCAAATGATTAACGGGCAGCAGAGGTGGTGGTTGATGTTCATTTATCAATCAGTATGCCAACAAAGCCTACCCCATCATTGGTATGGCACTACAATTCTCCATCCTCCACACTAATTCTGGCTGTCAATGTGTTTTGCCAGAGGAGGGGCAGGTACTGGTTTGAAGTGCTTCATATTGCCTCAAGAACATAGGCAGTCCACCCTGGAACCCACTTCAGCTCCCAACATGCAAATCAGTTCTTAAGGGAACCAAGGTTGCCTACAGGCTCATTATTTGTTGTCAGCTGCCTGCACCTGTTTGGCTGGAGTGTGTGTGTGGCTCCAGTCTTATTGTTATCTGGTTATCAGTTCTCTCCTCTTTAGTTGCATTGCCAGAGATGACAGTGCTGTGTGTGCTGCCTGATCCCGGGACCTGTCAGTGTGAATAGTAACAGGGGGCATTTGAGAGGACACCGCTACCATGCTGCTAGTCTGACAGAGGTGTCGGCTGTGCCAAAATGGTGACTTAGCACTAATGCCAGCTTGAGTTACAGTTTGTTAATAGTGCTGTGTTTGTACAAGGGATGTCCAAAATGACAGAAGAGTTACCTGCACAACAGACTGACAAATTGAGGTTTGTTTTGAGGTTGGTTTTGGGTTTAACTGACCCTCAGATGTGTTGCTTTGGGGTGATTTTGTAGACCTTTTTCTTGTATTCAAAATCAGCCAGAT
Organism: Sinocyclocheilus rhinocerous; assembly: GCF_001515625.1. Classification (NCBI taxonomy): domain Eukaryota; kingdom Metazoa; phylum Chordata; class Actinopteri; order Cypriniformes; family Cyprinidae; genus Sinocyclocheilus; species Sinocyclocheilus rhinocerous. Next base: position 100,584 of record NW_015666206.1, read on the forward strand.
GGATTGCAGTGGAATGAAACAATGCAGGGATCTCAAGATGGCAAAAGTTGGACTGTTTTTAGTGGAACTGACACGCTGTCCCAAAATATGTCATGTTCGTGGTGGGACACTCAAAAAACAGCTGCAATGTGTTTGGGGTGGGCCAAGACATAGCACTGGAGCTATAAAGGAGATTATTTAAAGATACAACTTTTCCCCAATGATTTTACAGTGCAAACTGTGTAACAGCTAAAGCAAGTACAGCATAGATAGATTGTTTTATGTTCTCATGTAGCATAATAAGTGACTGAATGGACAGCAGCACTATAGTGACCAGTCTAACCATTGCAACTGGCTACATAACTGCATTCCTAATGCCAGCTTCAAATGTTAACACCTCCATATCCACGTGATCCCACAGATGGCAACCTAGAAATGATTACTGTTAATAACCTGAAATTTGCTGTTTAATAACCCAATTTCATTTTGCATTCGTAGATATGTATGCAAGATATTCGGAGCAAAGCTAAAACGGCACCACAAATCATTTGTTTATGATGGCCAGCAAATACTTACTGCAGTCTACAGAGTCATTAGTACATACACTCTTATATTAGGTCTAAATGTTTTGTTATTATGTGAATTCCATTAAATCTGTGAGGATTCCATTCCTGTGATGCTTAAGCATTGACATTTAGGGCTGTTAAGAGTGAAATATTTGATGTAACGACCAGCATATAAGCTAGAGACCTTGTTAACCATGAATGTGGAGGAAGACATGACATTAAGGGTAGCAATATAGTCTGTCATTACCGACCATGGAAATGTTATTTCTGGCTCTAGAAAGGCAGGCATCCCACAGCTTTATTACTCACATAACATCTCTACTAATGATGCAGAATTAGTTGTAATGGTGGCTCATTAATAATAACATAAAATAAATGAATAAATAAAAAATTGATGCTGATCAGGCTTTTTTATAAAGTAGCATGATATTATAGCATTCAGTTAAACCACTTTTTTTCAGTTCAGACTGCTCTAGGGTTGTCATAGGACATGGTATATATTAAGGCTGGGTGATATGGCAAAAAATAAAATCTTTTTTTTTTTTACATTTAATTAGTCAACTTAAAAATGTAACTACAGCATGTGTTACGGAAGGAACAGAGGAAGCGTGCGGATCCATATGCAGAGCTTTATTCAAAGGCATGGTCACAAACAGGCATGGGTCAATAATCAGCAAACAGTCATGAATGAGACAAGACAAAGAGTATTCCTAGGGCAGGCGTGGGTCATCGATCGGAGAACAAAATCCGGAGGGCTTGACAAAAGGGGTAATCTGTAAACACGAGCAATAGTCCAGGCTGGGGCAAACAGTATCCAAGGCAGGGTCAGGCAAATGGGGTGACATGTGCCAGAGCTCACGACGTTCCGACCTTCAGAATCGCACCGTGTACGCCCGCCTTTAGTGTGGTGCAAGTGTACATAGTAATGAGCGGGTGATCTCTGGTGGTGAATGAACGGAAGTGCATGGGCAGGATTCGTGACAGCATGATTCAAGTAACATTTTCTTTATTAACCATCTAGTTAAAGAAAGTTCTATTCCAAGTGCATGACATATGAAGTTGCCAACATGGTGTAAATATAAAACAAATCACTTTAAAAAATATTTGCATAAAAGATGCATGAAATATGAAGGCACATATTGTAAAAATGTGTCTTGAACATACATGTTCAGAAATAATATAAGAAAAATGCTAAAAAAAAAAGTCTCAAAAGTCAAGGTAATTCAAATTAAAAATGACTAAAAGTATAACACCATTAGATGATTACTAACAATACATGTTTTGTAAAAGCAGAGAAAATAAGCTTTCAGCCTTGTTTTGTTTTGTTTAGGATACTTTCACGTTGCATGACATATCATAATACTGAATTGCCAACTCAGTGGTTCAGATTTCTGCAATGTCATTTCACAGAGAACCTACTGGGATCAAATTAAGCTGCAAGGTTGGTTCATGAAAACAAACAAACAAAACTACTGAACAATCCAGACTCCGCACCATTTAGTAAATGAGTTTTGAGATTTTAAATCACTGTGGATTTGTTTTAATTCAGCTGTTTTAATTCTTTTTGAGACAATGTAATATGCACGCAGACACTAACACAGCATTGTTGATTATGTTATTAGAACAGCATCCTTTAGAATTTCCCATTTAGATGAACTGCTTTTAAATTATTCAATATCCACCATGCTAGCAATGCTCCTGAGGCCATGTGTATTTAATGGTCTTCAATTAGCCAGGCACACACCAGACTATGTGTGTGTGTGTGTGTGTGAGAGAGTTAGGGCTGGGCGATATAGCTAAAAAATTTATCAACGGTATAATGTTTCATATCGTTCAGTATCGATAATTATTGACATTTGTTATAACCTTTTTCAAAACAAATGTTACATTTTTTTTTAAATTTAACCACTGTATTTTTAAATTAACCCAATTTATTGAGACAAACAATAAATTGGGTTAATTTTTTGTTTTAACAGTCAAACACAATAAAAATGAAACAAATATCTAATTTCTAATGTTTTATATGCAGATTAAATAGGTCTTAAGGAAACTTTTGGCTTGTCTCCTGAGGCCACAGGAGGGCGAAATGAGCAAAATAATGCAGCAGATTTAAATTGTCAACGCAAGGTAATAACTGTCTATAAAAAAACTGTGCATTACGTCTAAATTAACTAAATTATATTAAATTAATATAAATCAAATATAATTTTGTAAATTGCATAAACAATTATGAACAAAACAGCATCATGTATTTATGCATTGCTTAATACAAAGAACCGAATCGCCCATCACGCAGATTGCATTTAAAAACATAAGAGATGCAGTGAAAAGGAATAAACCTCCACAAATTCGTGACGTGTTTTCTAAAAGTTTAAACTTACTTTTACTTAAGCAAAAATCTGTCTTTACAACTTTTACTTGTAATGGAGTAATATTTGACCAGCAGTATCTGTACTTTCACTCAAGTAATGGAGTTGAGTACTTTGTCCGCCTCTGCTCATAGCACGTGCCTATATCATGCACTATATCGGACATTTTGTATATCGTTATCGAAGAAGGTGTACCGTCAATAAATATCTATACCGTTTTATCACCCATGCCTAGTATGAGTCTTTGGAGGACAGTGATGGACAGGCAAACTAACAGCACAGAATTACTGACACAGCTTGGCATGTACATTAAGTTGGTCAAGGTCTTTTGACCTTTCGCTGATGCTTTGACAGTTCTCAGCAGCTACACATAACTTTCTTTTGACTGCTTGTTTTTCCAGACTTGTGAGTAGATGGAGTTGAGTACTTTGTCCGCCTCTGCTCATAGCACGTGCCTATATCATGCACTATATCGGACATTTTGTATATCGTTATCGAAGGTGTACCGTCAATAAATATCTATACCGTTTTATCACCCATGCCTAGTATGAGTCTTTGGAGGACAGTGATGGACAGGCAAACTAACAGCACAGAATTACTGACACAGCTTGGCATGTACATTAAGTTGGTCAAGGTCTTTTGACCTTTCGCTGATGCTTTGACAGTTCTCAGCAGCTACACATAACTTTCTTTTGACTGCTTGTTTTTTCCAGACTTGTGAGTAGCTGCATCAGCCAGTTTTTGGCAAAGGAACGTTTTTTACTGACTTTGTCAGTGGTGTCACAAAGCATGGCAGCTATGGAATTGTGGATTTCTTTAGAAGACCGATGACAGGAAGTTTGCAATTTATAAGAAAAGTCCAAACAAAAATTAAAATCATAATGTCATCATTTACTTACCCTCATACCCGCACCAACAGGAGGGGGAGGAATCGTGTTACTCTCTATACTGCACTTAACCTGAGGGCTTCCTACACTTTCAGTCTTTGAGGAGACATGAAAAACAGCGCATACCGCAGGAACGGTATAACAGAAAATGTTTCAAATTGCGGTATACTTTGATAACCCCATGCCTAATATATACTGCAGGGGTGGCGAACTCCAGTCCTGGAGAGCCGCAGCCCTTGCAGAGTTCAGCTCCAACCCTAATTAAAACTCACCTGCCTGTAGCCTCTTAATAACCCTTCAGACCTTGATTAGCTTGTTCAGGTGTGTTTGATTAGGGTTGAAGCAAAACTCTGCAGGGCTGCGGCTCTCCAGGACCGACGTTCGCCACCCCTGATATACTGTATATATATACACAGTACAAAATGTAATAGACAATCGAGTGTTATTTCAATAATTTAATCCCCAAAAAAAGTCAAAGTACTCTAAATGACTATTTTAGGACGATTCCAAGGGCCCGACAAGGGAGAGGAGGCCCGGAACGCGATTTTTACTGAGGGGGAGCACCCAAAGCCCTGCCCCCCGGTGTTTAAATACTGTTATGAAAATTTCATCATCGTGACATCCCTAATTCAAATGTATACATCACCCCAAACAAGGCATGCGACAATCAGGGACAAAGCGAGCAAATGTGAAACCTTTGTCAGAACATTTCTTGAGGTGGCAAATTTTGAATTTTTAATGAGTGCAAGATTTGACGGTCACAGTCAGGATGGAACCGTGCACACTTGCATAGCATGACTGATATTGTCCACAACCCAATCCGCTATGGAGAAAGATTCGGTTCGGAACTACAAACACAAATAAAACGAACTATAAATATGCTGGATATTCATGAGAGCAACAGTTAAGTAGTACTTTGACGCCCTCAAAGGGGTTGAATTATTAATAATCAATATCTAACTAAATATTTATTTAACGTTATCTGAGTTATATTTCATCTGCAACAACATTGTGAACTTGTATAAGGATATGAATTGGACATGGACAATTTTAAATGTATCATTATGCAAAAAACATGAGCAGAGCTTTCAGTATGAAAGACCCATGACTGGCAAAGCAGTGTGCTACTTGTTTTCTCTCCAAAATGGCAGGAATAATTATTTTAGTGTTTTCAATTTATTCAATAATATATGTAATGTGTATATGAGGATGTTAACTGTGACAGGATGATTGACAGGCCAGTTTACAGTGACAAAATGCAACAGAGCGCATTTTTATGATAGTGTGTCCCAAAGCTTGCCTACTCTTCTGCTACACGTTCATAAGTATCTACTTTTTTTCTTCTCAAAAAGAGTATAGTAGTTGAATTGGGGCACAGGACAACAGTATACGTTCTGTATCAAAGCCTTCCTAATCAAACATTGATTCATTTCATCAGATATTTTGTAGGAGACCTATTTCAAGATCTGAAATGGATGGGTCAGGAGAGGTAAAGGAGATATTCAAAATATATATGTAGATATGCCACCAAGAACAGGGGTTGGAAATAATGGAATATACAGTAGAGGTTTTAAATGAACTATTTCTGCATTGTACTAGTGCTGTAGATGGAACATCATGTGTAAAGGTGCCACAGCTTTGGGAAACGAAAGCCAGATCAATAGGGTAGATAAAGGACTTATTTGCATGCTACCCTTGTGCTTCTACTGTTCTACTGTGCATGTCTGACAGCAGACTATAAAATCAAGGGTAGCACTGCTGCAAAGCCTACAAGCACCTTGGAACTTAATGTTTTTTCACCTTTTAATTTAAGATAAGCCACAGCAGCAGGCCAATGTGGGATGCCGGCGTGGGCAATATCCCATTTCTCCTCGTTGTCAAAGGTGCTGGGACTTCAATTCAGCTCTTTCTTTTTACTTGAATCAAAGTATGCAAGGCTGTGCATGTGTGTGAGAGTTTCATTAATCCTTTGACATTTATTCATATACACAGGAGTTGCCTCTAGGAACACAGCAATAATTGCTTTGCAAATATAGCAGAAAAAATACAGCCTACTCTGAATGCAATAGCTTTTGTTAAAGAAATTACTTTGTGTTTGTTGAGTTCAAGTGCTGCTTTGCAAAGGGATTGCAGTTTTGTTTTGGGTTCTTTGCAATTTGATTGAAGTCCACTCCTAATTCTCTATGCACTTAATGGAACTCTAATGCAGCTTGTATATAAATGTTCATATTAATCTCCCTCTTTTTTATTTTACAAGTGAAAGCACTCCTATCAGAGGCATGTTTGCCCCTAGCAGCTGTAGATACAGATACATATCCATAAAAAAAAACTTCTGCAGAAGTTAACAGAGGAATTGTGACTGCAGGCTGCCATTTGGCAGGCTATGAGAGCAAAGAATCTCCAGACAGTTTAATCAAATCCTTGCAGTACTGCTCTCCACAGTAGGTTCCAGCAAACACTTGTCACAAACAGGTTATATTCTCATACACTGATGTACAGTATCCAATAAAGTGACATAGATTGAAACAATGCAATACATTGGTTTTAATGAAATAAACAAATAAATAGTGTCCTATATTTGAATATAGTGAGGTTACCAGTTCATGAAAGTTTTAAATGTAATGGTTCACACTTCTTATTTTAATCATGGTTTTAAGGACATGTTATATATATATATATATATATATATATATATATATATATATATTCAAGACAAAATATAAAGATATTATATGGGTTAATCAAAATTGAGAAATCAATAGTTTTAATCCAGTCGTACCACAGACTCTGGACTGCTGGGAAATATTACAGGTAGAACTCCTCCTAAATACTTTTATGCATTTTTCAAGAGTGAAAATACCTTGTAATGCGAGGAGGCTCCAGCAGAGGGCGCCATGCAGGTCTTGAATTCACCTCCTCATGTGTCCACAGGGATCGCATGGACCCGTTTTTCTACAAGTTCCAGTTCAAGAACGTGGAGTACTCCTCCGGCCGGAACAAAACCTTCTTGTGTTACATGGTGGACCAGGGGCCCGGCTCCGGAGGGCTCCTCAGGGGCTTCATCGAGGACGAGCACGCGAGCGGCCACGCCGAGGAGGCCTTCTTCCAGCAGGTCCTGCCCAACTACGACCCCGCCCTCAAATACACCATCACCTGGTACATGTCGTCCAGCCCGTGCGCCGCCTGCGCCGCGAAGCTGGCCGAGATCCTGAAGGCCAGGAAGAGCCTCCATCTGTCCATCTACTCCGCGCGGCTCTTCGAGTGGGAGGAGCCTGAGATCCAGGCGGGGCTAAAGGCGCTGGCGGCCGCCGGCTGCAAACTGCGCGTGATGAAGCCGCTGGATTTCACCTACACCTGGAACACTTTCGTGGAGAACGACGAGCAGACGTTCACGCTTTGGGAGGACTGCCAGGAGAACTACGAGTACTACCAAGACAAACTGGCCGACATCCTGCAGTGATGTAAGAGACGATCTTTAACGAACACTTACACGAACAAACACAACTATTGACATTGAAACAGGGATATTATAGTCCACTAACGCTAAAACTATTTAAAAAAAATTCTGTTACTTAAAAGGAAAGTTCACCCAAAAATGAAAACTCTGTCATTAATTACTCGCCCTCATGTCGTTCCAAACCCGTAAGACCTTCGTTCATCTTCGGAACACAATTTAAGATATTTCTGATGAAATCCGAGAGCTCTCATAGAAAGCAAGGGTCCTAACACGACCAAGGCTCGGAAACGTAGCAAGGAGATCGTTAAAATAGTCTATGTGACATCAGTGATTCCACTGTAATGTTATGATGTAATGGTCTACAAGAATACTTTTGGTGCGCAAAGAAAACCGAAATAACGACTTTATTCAGCAATTCATCTCTTCTGTCCCTTAAAAACTGGCTGACAAAATTAACACTCGTTTGGAGCAACATGAGGATAAGTAATTAATGACAGAATTTTCATTTTTGGTTGAACTATTCCTTTAAGATGTCCACAGTCCGCTTCTACTTGTCTTTTTGTGTCCTACTAACATATCAGTGAAAGATGGTGAAAATAAATAAAAAAATACAAATATTATTAATTATTTATCAGAAATTGCTTGCACTTTTTTTTTACACTATACTCAATTAGTATAGTAGTATACTATACTAATTGCTTTCATCTATAGACAGCTCTATTTATTTAATTATTCATCAGAAGTTATTTTCAGTATCTGTGGAAAGCTCTCTTTCATTCTCTCTACCTTTCTCTCTCTCTCTCTCTCACACACACGTAGAATGAACCATGTTGTCAGGACTTATACTAATAAAATAGCTCTGCTGCTAAAAAGCTATAGCACTGCATTTCTCAGTAGTGATGTGGTAACATCACTATTTTGATGTAGTTGCTTTGCTATTTGCTATTATAGATGCTACTGTCCAACACAGCTGAGAGATGAGACAGACACAGGTAATAACACGCCCAGTCCCCTCTCTCTGTACAGAAATGGCCTAAGCCTCAGTTTACTAGTTATAAAAATGACATTTTATTATTACTAATGGACTTTTATGACACTCTTAAACTAGACACTGTTTCTAACAAGTTGCATAGGAAAAGGTGGACAACTTTCATATTTTCTGTGCTGATTTTAGTGGTGTTGTAATGCGTGTTGAAGAGCACTGTTGAGAGCACTTGAACGCTTACATTTTTGGAAAAGAAAGCATACTTGAAGTCTAAAGCAAAGGCATCCAGAGTTTATTTTGCCTTAGTCGTCCCATCTATGTATACAGTGTATTTGGTAATTGCCATTGACATGATGAGTGGGAGAAGTTCAAAGACTTTATCCCAGTGATAAAGGGACAGGCATCTGTAACTGGTGGCTGTCCAACAGGGGGTCACAGAGGTCTGACAGACTGGAAAGATCATGACGCTCATCTTGTGCCGAGGGGCGTCACTGAAGGATGCACCATCTGCTCCAGCCAATAGAAGAGAAGCTCAATTGCTTAAGGGCTAATTTTGTTGTTTGTAGCTCAGCATGTGAGTGACCAAGACCAAAGTGAAGAGCTAGACTGTCCCAACACCCCTCAGGCCGAGAGGGCACCTGTTGTGCCGGCAGTCCGTTGAGGTCTAATTTATGAAGCACAGCTGTAGCCCGCAGTGACTTGTGTTGACCTCTCAACTTTGCTTGACGGCTGTGTGATCTGGATACTTCTGTTACAGGGTGAAAGGAATTTATGGTTCACTTGGGTTCTCTGACACGTTACTTATATTTCTAGCATTATGTTACTTATATTCCTGGTCATACCGCATTAGAAAATGTCATTTCACGTGTTTCACAGGTGTTGACATTTAATTTCCCTAGTCACCCCCCTTATAGTATATTTTGATGATTTGTATGTAAATTTAATATAATTTGCTTCAGGCTGTGCTAATTCAACGTCTGTGTGCTAAACTAAAGATATATGAGATATACATATTTCCCCACACAATCAGTGCAGGAAATGCTCACATGTAAAGATGGTAAATTGTGTTAAGTTTGGAAAAATGTTGAATAAATGGACATGCAAGAATCCAAAATTTATATAGACATACTAGACAGACATGCTGTATTTGACTATTTAATACAAAACCACTGATATAAGACTAGCGGATAGAGGAAAGGTTTAGCGACGGAAGTGTGGGTAATTGAGTTTCCTTCCACTCAGCACTGTTTATACAGGGCTTTTTCTCTTTCATTTCTTGAAAAGACGTCTGTGTGGATTTGTGAGAGATGGCGGAACAGTGATGTTATTGTATAGAGGAAGGTTTGAGCGTCCTTTCTCTGTTAATGCCAGCTAAGATGAATATTAGTGTCCAGGAGCCAACACACATCGAGTCTGTTTATATAAACTCTCTGTTGTCCTTCTGCTCTCTCTCTGTTCTCTCGCTAACTCACACACACAGAGTCTATTCATACAAGCCCTCACACATACACACACACAGGCACTATTTATACGATGTCTCTCACACTTATGGCATGCACACATTTTTTTTTAAACATTGTAGCATCAGATATTGGCACCATTCAGAATTGGATTGAGAGTCATTTCAATTCCTGAATTTATATTGATGTAGCAAATCGGATGTAAAAATGTAATTCAGATTAAGGAAGTAAAATAAGACAAAGTGGAATTATTCAGAGAAATTATAAATGTAATCTAATAAATATATACATTTATCAATTTAAATAAAGTTGTGTGTATATTTATATACACATACACCATATAAAGGGTAAAAATAGCTATTGTTATTATTGATTAACTTTAAATTAAATAATTGTATAAATATGAATCATTTTAAAACAGTGTAATCAAAGTATTATTATTATCAAATTTGTATACAACATTTTACATAGTTGTTGTTATTATTATTATTATTATTATTTCACATGCATTTTATTTTGATTTATTTGATAATGTAATTATAGTCATTAATTTACATAGTTTTATTATTATTATTGATTATACGTTATATTTAATCAAATCAAATGTTATGACAAATTACATTTGACATATAAATAGTTATTATTGCATTTTATTTAGATTTATTTGATTAATTTACAGTGATTGTTTTACATAAAAAATAGGTGGTGATGGTGATTATCATTTATGAACTTTTTACAAAATTGTATTTTTTCGTGTACTGTCAAATTGATTAATCACGATTAATCGCATCCAAAATAAGTGTTTGTTTACATGTGTATGTGTGTATATATATATATATATATATATATATATATATATATATGTATGTGTGTCTGTGTGTA
>NW_015666206.1:112705-113075 GCF_001515625.1 Sinocyclocheilus rhinocerous
TGACGCTCGGCTCGACTAATGTCCGTCCCATGCACTGAAAGCTCTCTCCTCCACATCACGAGTAGACACGCCCCTTATTGCTGATTGGCTACAAGTTTGTTTTGCTATTCGGCCCGAATCAGTTTTCTAAAGTGTTTTTGAGAAATCACATACCCTGCCTTTAATGCTATAAATTAATTACAACAATAAAATAACATTTCATCATGAACAAGAACATGAACAACAATATCACGTTAGACCACAGAAATTCCAAAATTACATTTACCTTACATTCAACTTCCAAAAGTGCGTTCATCTTTGCCATGTGGCGCGGGGTGAATGAGAACACAGACTCGGTACTGATAGAAAGAGCCCCGGAGGGTGATTTATT
>NW_015666206.1:113108-127966 GCF_001515625.1 Sinocyclocheilus rhinocerous
AACGAGCTCCAGGTGCGCCACTCATCACGCACAGGTGTTGTGCTTCTGTGATCAGTGTGACAGCGGTGTTTCCAGGGCGACGCTGATCTGGAACCGGGGTACTCGCCACATTCCCCTAGGCGTCGCCCTGGTCCTGTGGGGAAACACACAACTCGTTGTGGGGGTATTACGGGGGGGGAATTTTTGGTTACCTGCCAGACCTGCCCAACCGGACCAGCCCCGGGAGAGACCGTCCGCATTCCCGTGATCGGCCCCGGCCCGATGTTGTACCTGCTGGTTAAACCTCTCCACCAAGCCATCTGTCTGCGGGTGGTAGACCGACGTCCTCATCTGTTGGACCTTGAAGAGGTGACAGAGGTCCGCCATGACCCGGGACATGAAGGGGGTACCCTGGTCATCTGTATTGTAATTATAGTTTGTCCAATTATTAAATCAATATTTTAACTTAAAAATGACTTCTTATGCTATAAATACCTTATATTTCAGGAATGTTTTAGCGATTCAAATGTAGTTTCTGAATTTGAATTTGAAGACAGCAGACAGTATACAGAATTTTTACCTAGAAAAGAAACGTTTTCAGACATAGAATGATGACTTGACAGTGCCTGTGCTACAAGGTTTTTTAGGCCTTACAGACAGACAAAAGAATCTATTAGAAATGCCACACTGTACAAATGCAGAATTTCTACCTAGAAAAGAAACGTTTTCAGACTTGGAATGATTGCTTGACAGTGCCTGTGCTACAAGTTTTATAGGCCTTACAGACAGACAGACAAAATAATCTATTAGAAATGCCACACTGTAGAAATGGGTACTTAATTTATATTCTTTTTAATCTGTTATTAGGTTAACTTTCATTTTATGGAACAAGGTTATCAAAATACTCTTACCTGTTAAATTTCTCTGAATTATAATTCATTAAATTCTACTTCCTGCAATTTAATTTATCTTCCATTTCAACTTCCTGTGGGGCACGGTCAATTTAAATTCCAGCTCATGAAGGAACCGATTATTAAATGCTGAAGATGGCTTATGTTGATGTCTTATCATATTCGTTGTATATGCACTTGCAAGCTTTATTAAAATTATCAGTATTTGTACTGAATTGCTAATAATTGGTACCATTCATTCCTATGCACATTTATATTGATATTTCAAATCGACAGATTACCTGTCCACATCAATGGCAGGCAGCAGAGTAGCACCATTCATATTTGACCCTCAGAATTAGTACAAGAAACAGAGCCTGTATGCCATATTCTTAAAGTTCTCCACTTGACTATTTTGCTTGTTCTCACCCTCCTTTCCCTCTTCTTTCTGCAGGCTTTCAGAACTCAGAGTGATATGGCTGGCATTCTCCGCAAGCTCGCAGCGTGCATCCCCTGCGTGTGGATCTTCCTCATGCTTTTCGACCCCAGCTTGCAAACCAGGTAGGATGACTCATCCCCACCTAGCCGCACTCTACCTTTTCTCTGTTCCCCATGTTGCAGGCTCTAGGGATGCATTGCAGCTAATACATTCATTAATAAGGTTGTATTACTGTGCAGGGGCTTTTACGATCTGCAAAATGTCATTGGAGCCAACCGTAGCTGGCTGTAAATCGCTCACACAAACTGCCATGAATTGGATTTTCGGTGGTGGAGCAGGCTTGGTTACAAGTGTGACTCAATAAACCTGGAAAGAAACTCACGCTGGAAGAACCTGAGGGATTCCGAGACGTGTTTAGCCTAGATTGCGTTGTTGTGATGCCAGTTAGTTTTCACTGCTCATTAGCTCACTCGTACATGTCAGAATTGAGAAGGTACGTACAGACAGAGATTTTGAGCTTGCAATTAAGAGCCAGAACTAGTGGTCTTCTAAAAATTAAGTACAGCATTAAATCATAAAAAATGACCCCTGCCATGACATACATCTTTCTCCACCCATTCCAAGTGTGTCTCAAGTGTGTGTTCATAAAGGGTCTGATATACTTCAAGCAAAACAGAAGAGCAAACTGGTGTGATGTCATTTCGAACAAAATCTTGCAATTGTGAAGTTCATTTGGTGTTGGCCAAATAATATTTTGTTCAGCCCTTTGGTTTAAGACACAGGGCCAGAGCCACAGAGGGGTGTGATTGGGCGTCACTCCCTCAACCGGGCTGTCCTGCCCCCTCAATCAATATGATTGTGAAAAGGGATTTTAATGATTACAAAAAAAAATAGATAAATAATAATCTCAACTGCATTGGCTTACTAGCATTAAATGTAGGAAAGGTGATTTCAGAGAGGTTAGCAATAGCAGGCTAGCTTTGAAAGCATAAGATCCCACCCTCGCAAAAAAAAAATAGATAAATAATAATCTCAACTGCATTGGCTTACTAGCATTAAATGTAGGAAAGGTGATTTCAGAGAGGCTAGCAATAGCAGGCTAGCTTTGAAAGCATAAGATCCCACCCTCGCTGCAAATCACTCTTCAAAGCCATGCCTCCTCCAAAACACATGAACACACACAGGCAGACCAGAGACTGACCAGCGACACGATGAGAGACAGCGTTGGTGGAGGGTTGAATGCAACGCTGTCAGATTACCTCATGTCTCATTCACCGGTAAGAAAACATTACAGTACAAAGCGCATAATATTACAATAATAATACCTTCCATTTCTCGCTCGGTCTGCAATTGCGTAATGGAACTCGCTGATGACGTATCATGTCTACGTGAATAGGGTGCGCAGAGGTTTGCAAATACATACGTTGACAGGCAGGTAGGACAGCCTATCGTAGCCCTCGGACCGAGGAATATGATTGGACGAACATTTTATAGTCCTACACCTTCCATAGACAATATAAATACATATAAATACATTTAGACCACTTAACTTAGTGATTGGTATCGGGATGTGAAGAGACTTTTAACCAGCATAACAAAAAATGTTTTTAAACCAAATCACCTACCCTGCCTTTAATATTAGGTTACTATATCAATATTTTAGTTATTTCCCCCCCATATAAGAGGGCTAGATAATTGGTTGTAATTAGTTGATTATTTCACTTTATTGTTTTGTCACCGGTTGCAGTTCTGGCTGTTCTAACTTACCATAATATTATGCATCTGTTCAGGACAAAATGAGCGTTATGTTAGTAAAATATGTGCTTTATAGTAATGTAGTGGTGGTATCATGGTAACTTGTCTGTAATTGTGTATCTAAAACTTTTGGTGCTCTAAAGCGTGTTTATGTAATGGATGTAGAGTCAAATTTTCAAATATGTTGGCCTAGGCAATTTTCCTTTAGTAAGTCAGGGATAATGTACATCAAGCCCGTTGTTATCACAGAATAACCCCCGACAGGGTGATCAGGACCCCGATGCGAAGCAGAGGTTATTACACGGCTACTTGCCACATAAGTAAATAATTAGACAGAAAATATTGATTTGAGTTGAAATATTTGAATGCAAAGCTTCCGTGAAGACAGCAGTTGCAAGCAAGCGACAAGTTCAAACTAGACGGACATTTAAGGGATACAGTGCAGTCATACACTTATTACAAAACATTTCACCACATAAATAATTATGGCGATAAAATATATTGATTTAAGACATAAATGTCTTAAAATCTTACCAGTTTGTTAGTTATCTTATAATCCATTACAGTGTACAAAACATTCAGCTTATTGTTATCAGTTATTTGTTATCAGCTTTTACCGGTTGTTATCGAGGTATAACATACCTCGGAATGTTGCGACTGACCAATCAGAATCAAGTATTCCACAGAGCCGTGTAATAAGTAATATTATTCAATACTCTGCCATCTGTAGGTTGATTGGTAGATTTTAGTTCCATATCTGTAGTAAAGACAGGTTTGTTTGCTCCTGACAAATATGTGGGCCATTTAATGTGTACCTGAAGATACTTTGTGAAGATACCCCTTTCGTTACTTCAGACACCCCTTCTTTAATGCTGCATTCGCATCGGCTCTCGTGAGACACCAGTTAAAACATGAACACACTGGAGAGCTACTCGTTGCAATTTAAGTTGTAATTATAATTTTGTAATTATAATATAACTGTCACGCCCCTGGACTATCTTTGTTGTGTTTTCCCTCCCCATGTGCTCCGTGACCCAGTTTCTCCCTCACGTAGATTGTTCATTGATGTCAGGTGTGTCTCGTCTTATCCCTCGTTATCCTGTGTATTTAGCCCGTCTGTTCAGTCTATGTTTGTCGGGTCTACTTTGTTGTCTACGTGTGTTTGCTCCAGTTCCTGATGTGGATTATCCCCTGTGTTTCTATGATTAAAGACTGTTAATGCCACTTCGTGTCTCCATCGTTCCTTTCGACAGCATAGTGTGACAGAAGACCCAACCTTCAAAATAGTTTATTTGCATCTTCCCCTTCGTTTGTTTTCTGTGTTTTTTACAGTGTTTGTTTTCCGTTTTCCCCGTGTTCCCCATGGATCCCCTCGCTGCCAAGTTAACCTCCCTAGCCCGCAAGGACCTTTCCCTGTTGGAGTATGTGGTTGAGTTCAGCCAGCTCGCCGTTTTAATGGCGTTTGACGACACTGCACTGAACTCACTGTTCTGGATCGGGGCTAATTACCACCGCCCCATCGACCTCCCAGAGACCACCGGACTAAGCTGGAGAGAAGCTATCATCCGGTGTCTGGAGAGCGTCTATCTCCCATCCAGAATACAGCCAGACCCAGAGCCCTGCCCACCATCTCCCCGCGACCGGCGAGCCATCGCCAGAGAGACCGACAGTGCTGAGGATCGCCCCGGAGCCCGAGCCTGTGACGTCAGACCAGGTGTGAGAGCCGGCTACAGAGCTCGCCACTGGGGAGATCGTCATGGACAGTGAGAGCACGGAGAGGAGCTTCGCCCCCTGCACCATGGCTGAGGGTGAGCAATTAATGGATCTGGGAATGTGGAAGGCTGAAAGGGCTCCTGTTCTTGAGTTCAGCCCGGAGAGGGCTCCTGTTCCTGAGTTTAGCCCGGAGGCTCATAAATGCAAGCCAACCCACCCGCTCCTGCCTCCTTCACCGCTGTCGTCTGGCAGCCCCTCTGCTCACCCTCAGCCCTCCATCTGTATGGTGGGAGCTCTGCGGGTCTGCCATCCTCAATCGTCACCGTGGCTGGAGGATCCACTGTCTCCGTCTCCAGCCTCTGAATCCGCCACGGCCCATAGACCACTGGCTCCACCGGGCTCCCTCGTCCCTCCGACTCCGCCTTGGTCTGTCGTCGACCATCCGTCGCCTCGGGACTCCACTCCTCCGGCTGTGCCTCGTCCCTCCGTCCCTCTGGCTCTGTCAGGCTCCTCCTTCCCTTCGGCTCCTCCTTGGTCCTCTGTCGCTATGGCTCCACTGTGGCCTTCTGGATCTCCGTCTCCGCCTCGGGCTCCTCTGCCAACTGCTCCGCTGCGATTGGTCGGCCCCATGGAGTCGTCAGCCCTTCCTCCACCATGGCTCCTCCCTCCGTCGGCTCCACCTCCTCCGGCTGTGCCTCGTCCCTCCGTCCCTCTGGCTCTGTCAGGTTCCTCCTTCCCTTCGGCTCCTCCTTGGTCCTCTGTCGCTATGGCGTCGCCTTGGCCCATCGGCTCTCCGTCTCCGCCTCGGGCTCCTCTGCCAACTGCTCCGCCGCGATTGGTCGGCCCCATGGAGTCGTCAGCCCTTCCTCCACCATGGCTCCTCCCTCCGTCGGCTCCACCGTGGGTCGATGTTTCGGCTGTGCCCTGGGTCCCACCTGGCACTGCCTGCTCCAAGTCCCTCCTGTCTCCTCCCTAGCTCCTCCCTCCTTCATCACCTCCCTGGTCTCTGTCTGCCAGCCCCCTCCCGGGTGTCTGTCCCTTTCTTGAGCCTCCTCCCAAGTTCCCACCCGTCCCTCCTTCTGTTGTTGTTACGGCGTGGGACGCGCCTTCCGGGAGGGGGGAGTAATGTAACGCCCCTGGACTATCTTTGTTGTGTTTTCCCTCCCCATGTGCTCCGTGACCCAGTTTCTCCCTCACGTTGATTGTTCATTGATGTCAGGTGTGTCTCGTCTTGTCCCTCGTTATCCTAAACATCCTGACTTAAACAGTTTCGAAATGCAGATCTGGCGTAAACATATCCACATCTCTGTGTTCAGATGCTTTCTTAACTACTCTTTTGTCACAGCTGTCATTGTTTGTTGTGGTTTTGTTATGTTATTAAGAGGATAGCGCACGGCACATATTTAAATATTCTATATATTCATCTATATACCAGCATTGGGGTATGCAGTGTGGGTGGCATCGGAATACATGCAAACAGTATATCATTGTTCAGCCATTTGGAGCGTCTTTTCCCCCTCGAACGAAGAACAAAAATAATTTAGCAGTGAGCATATTAGGCCTTAACAGTGGCCTAAATCCAAAGCCATCATACCAGATCATCTCTTAGTAAGTGTTTAATAGAGAACGTCTCAGGTTACTTATGTAACCATGGTTCCCTGAGTATCATTATACTGCAGATTTCTAGCTGCTTAGGAAGATATATTTGGCATGTTTCTTGATACAGCGTCTGCGTGTGTGTTGCCAGGCATGCTCAGCAGGCATCTATTCATCTGGATCCTCACCATCTTTGTCAGAGTAATTAGTCAAAGAAGAACATTGATTGGAATCTACCAATTTCATCTGGCAGTGACATAAGCAAAAGAGAAACACATGCACGAGAGATAGAGAGAGATAATAAGAGAGGGAAGAAAGAAGCATCTGAGATGAAAGAGGAGGGATAGCAGCCGTTCATTTTAGTGCGCCCCCCACACACGATATTCAGTAGGGGTCACTGAATGTGAGGTCCTTGCTTTGGAAGCAGAAATTCATTTTCCAGTTATGTCAGCAGATAGAAAATGTACTAAATTTGATTTAGTGTGACATCACAGCACCAGTCTCCTGGAACATCTATCACGTCCCCACCACCATTTAAAATAAAACCACCATTTAGAAGATGATTTCAGATGTTAAAAAGCCATGCATAAGTTTGACTTACTGGAATCTGTATTTTACACCTCTGTTTTCACTTTAGAAATTTTGTCAAGTACTATTATTATTTTTTTTAATTGTATTTATTTACCTATTTATTTGCTTATGTATTTATATACTTGCCTGCTTAATTTAAGTGCTGTTCATGTGCCACTGATGTTTGCAGATGGATTACTGTTTATGCATTGGTAATTAAAGTCAATAACTAAACAGTCAGCTTCACACTGTAGTAGATCTAAAAAAAACATATGGCATTTTATTTATGAATTATGACCGTTTTCGATGTAAAAATCCTGCAGGTCAGGAAACAACAATGCATGACCACTAAATCTTCAATAAATCTCCTCAGATTTTTTTCTCCTAATAAAATCCTTGTAGCCTCTAATGGTATCTTTCAAAAGAGATCTCAAACCATGCTCAAAGTCAAATATATTTCCAGGGATGCACAGGAATGATACAGATATTACCATACACTTAAAGGCAAACACCAATAATTTGCTGTTTTGACTATTTATTGTGAGACCACAGCTACATATACTTTTGAATGCAAATGCAAAAACAAAACAATGCAAATTCATATGACTTAGTTGCCTTTTATAACATATGTTTGTTAATTAAAGGTGCAAGTTGTTCTTTACAAAAGGAAGCTTTGTTGTCTCACAGTGTTTTGTTATCAGTGGCATGAGGTGCAGCTAGGGAACAAAATTACATTCAAATGAACTGAGAGCATTGAATTTTGTCACTGTTTTAACGTATCACAAAGCATTTCATATACTTTGCATTTTAAAGATTTAATTAATTTGGGTAGGTAATTATTATATATTACACACAGAAGCTGACTGTAGACCATATACAACAAAATAAATGTGATGGCTGATACAACGGTGCATTGCTAATTTCAATATAAAGAGCAACAAGCTATTCTGTCATTGTTGATCTTACAGTGCTTTTGAGTAATAGTGTTATAAGTAATTTTCAAGAGAAACGTATGACCCCCTGAGCAATGAAATTTGTGCAGTACAGTCCTCTGAGAGACTTCATGTTGTTTCATCAAGAATTTTGCATCTGCTTGTAGGTCTGTCCCAGAAACATGGGCTCATTATATGCTTGTAAAAAATGTATATAGATTAAAAAAACAAACAGAATAAACAAGACTATTAAATAGACAAACCAGGGCCTTTTTACTGCATGCTTCATGGTGCTATTTACTTTGGTGTTTGTTGAATACATTTTCTTTTGACTAAAGTGAGAGAGAGACTTAAATAGTGTTGTTTATTCAGCTGACCCATTTCCCTTACAGTCAGAGAGGGTTATTTGCTTTTGATATGCTTTTATTGTGATCCATAGCCCTTTGTTGCTTAGCCTCTACCCAAGTAAATTTAATTTCAGCCTTGCCAGGCATGTGCAAATAAAACATTTTTTCCCCCCCAAATGCAGAAAATTATCCCAGAAATGAGGCACAGCGAGCCAGTGGAACAAGGTTGAATGTTAGCATTAAAGTCGATCTTCAGGAAAAAAATGCCCAACATGTCTTAGCACAGATTAGACGTGCTTAACATTATTTAGGCGAGTTTCTGAAAATTGGATCATGCAATTCCAAATATTAATAAGCATCAGGAATGGTGCAAGCTTTCTTCCAGAAACCCACTGTCTCCATCATCAAACTCACTCTGCCATACCAGTGGCACTGCTGGAGACAACATAATAATAACAACACACGGTTCTTCATCGTGTGTCCTTGTTGTCCCTAGCTTCAAAGATACTTGCTTGGAAAGCTTTAGGAGATTCACTGAGTTACAAATTTGTTGTTAACCAAGTCTAAATGACTACTGACACTTACTTTGACTGCCAGGTCCTTATATTAGTCTATTCTGGATGGCAGATCAAACTAGCTCAAACCCTCCGTGCATACAAACAAGGCGACCTCAATCACAAGAATGGCAAGAGTGTAGCTCTTTGACGTTGACCTCGTCGCATGATTCCAGCTTCAAGTAGCTGCTCTTCTTCCCCCCATGCTGCAGAGAGAAGCAATTCATGCAGATGACGCGTATCTGAGGCTATATTGCGTGCCCTCTCGAAAATGTAGCGAGCCCGCAAGAGCCATGACCAAGTTTAGGCATAATCCCTTTAGACTTCAGAGCAGCAGAATGCTTATACCTCATGAGTATCTCTCTGAATCAGCACAGCTGTCGCTCCACGATTCCTGCAGGCTCGCTGATGCCCAACGATACTATCACACGACTCTAAATCGGCTTTGCAACAGCACAGGCCGGAGACTTGCTAATGGATAAAGTTGTCACAGACAAATCTCCCATATTAGCTAATGTCACTCCACGCATCACATCCATCCCTCGCTGCACACACGTGTACCAATAGGCAGGGCTTGATTAAACTATTATTCACAACAATCCATCTTTTACATATGAATGAGCTGCTTGTGTTTTGCCTCCCTGCCGCAGAACCTCTTTTCCGTCACGCACGCACACACAAACAAACACCCCACCCCTGTGTGGTGCAATCTCGAGTTAACGATTGCAGATAGCTCAAACCTCTTTTGTTGTCTGTTTTGTTTGGAATCAGTATCAACGCAACTGTCCGAAGTGACATGAAATCAATACCCGACAAAGAAGGGGAGAGCGCCACTCCTGCACTCCTTCCATATGGATCGCTTCAAAACTTCTGGCCGCTCCAGCCCCTCTCTCCCTCCGGCTCATTGCACATGCATTATTCACAGGTTTTAGAAGGATATGGTGGCACTCAGAGATGTGACCGTGCCGACAAATAACATGCCGTCAATGGCTGGCGTGATGGTGTGGAGGTTAATGTGTTGCAGGGTTGCAGGAAAAGGGTAGTTGAGGGGCAGAAGTCCATTTAGTTATTCTAAGCGTGCATCACTTACCAAGAGTTTCAACGTTCGCCACTCCAGCAGGGTAATTTATCAGTTGCATCGCTACAGTGAACATTACACTGTGAACGGCTAAAGATATTATGCTTTATCTCACTGCAGAATGCAGAATAATTTTGTCTTTGTCTATTACAAGCAGGGTTGGGAAGGTGACTTTTAAAATGTAATCCGTTACAGTTACAAATTACTCCATTAAAAAAGTATTCAGTATCGTAATCCAAGTACCACAATATAAAAATAATGTATTCTGATTACTTTTGGATTACTTCAAGTTACATATGTAAATAAGTCAAAAAAGCAATATCTAAATACTTTTATTTAACTATGACTTTAAAATTAGAACTAATAAAAACTATAGTAAAAACTATTTGAAACTATTAAAAATTGTGTCTTGTTTCACCATAGATATTACAGACCATATATTTATATAAAAGGCTATGCAGACATCTAGTGGCTATACAGTTTAGTATTACAGTTTTATTTTTATTATTATTTTTATTTCTTTAACATGTACAAATAAAAATAAATATAGTTTAGGCTATACACAACATTAAAACATGTGCACCATATACATTAGTCTATTTTAAAATAAGCCTACATGTCGAAATGAATGTGAAATGCTAACTTTCTTTATTTCATTGACAGATCCGGGGTGTGGGGACTCTCAAGTTGATTTCTAAATTTTCAGGCTCATTTTCCACTAGTTCTGTACAACTATGTTATTTCCTTTATCCACTTTGAAAACAAAATAACTGTGAAATTTCCAGACATGAAAACGTTTTTCCCAGCAGAAAGCATCGTAATTAATTCATCCCGCATTTGAGGAGAATAATTGTAGACTGGTGTTATTTGCGCATGCACCAGCAGGCGGCTCACGTGAGTCAACATGTGTCAATAGAACCAGCAACTTGAGCCCTGCATTTCAGCCCGACTTTTTTACGCCCCAAGGGCCGGGCTTTGAGCTCATTTTCACATCATAGTTCAGACGCGGGCCAGGCCTCGGGCCTGTTTTAGGCTTCTGCTTATTTTTATATTTTAGACATCCATCAATTAGTGATGAAAATTTTTTTTTGCCACGCTGCCTGGTGAAAACAACACGAGACCGTGCTACCGCGACTGTCAAGAGCGGCTCGACGGTGTTAAGTGTCCAGCAGCCGCAGTATGCGTGCCATCAGCACAGCTGAAAAGATCTGCGTTCAAATGCATGCAATAGGCTAAAGCTTGACGCAAAAATAATTACCATGAATGTGTCAGGGGGAAATAGTAAGGAGATATTTAAATAATTTACTATTGAACTAGTGTTTTCTGAGTCTGTATCGCAAAGGATGAAGTTGTCAATCCTGACTCACCATCTCTCCTCATTAAATGCGACTTTAGAGAGAAGTGCATCTTTACGGATTATGATTATAATGAAAGAGTTTTTGTTTTTGATTTGTTTTAGAAATATAAGTAGACCCTTTACAGTTCTGAATGATGTATTACTCTTACCTTTATGAGCAAAAATGCAAGTGATTGCGCTGATTACATTTTGATGTAACTGTAACGGATTACAGTTACAAGATTTTTGTATCCTGATTACGTAACGCTGTTACATGTATTCCGTTACTCCCCAACCCTGATTACAAGTACCATATTCAGTACGTTTCCAATGTTGCGATACTCCATGCTAATCAACTGGTATATCTCACTGTAGCATTTCTGCACTTGTTGATAAACTGAGTAATAGCATTGTCAACATCAGAAACGTTAAGTGGCTGATGGTCTCAGCTGGCTTTGTGGGAATGTGATTATACTCTCCGTTGGCTCAGCGGAGAGTATTTCTGAAGGGCTGCAGGCCAAACGGAGGAAATCAATGTCACCATCTGACTGCATGGAGCGAACAGCATCTAATTTCAGTCGCAACATGAGCTTTTATTTTGAAGAAGGATATCATATGTCACATGTTTGGTTCACACAAGAGGAGAAAGGAAAGAAAGGGATGCATGTTTCAACATAAACCCTACTCTGTCAGTGGCTCAGAATATATTTAAAGACCTGTCAAGTACTCTTCAATACATTCCGAGTAGCAAGCTTTGTTTTTTTGTTACATTATTAAAATGTCCTCGATTTGTGTTGCATTTTCTCCAGGGTACTCTGCAGGACTTTGTAAATGTGCAGCGGAGCTCAGGAAGGCCTGTCAAGATTGGAACGTCAGACGTGGATGTTTTAATCCTCCCCGCTGATTTGCTTCTTAATTGCACTGAGGGAGAATCACAGGTTTAATACAGCAGTGCTGTTTTGAGCGCTTTTCCATTTTTGTTGCGTCTGGCTTTCTTTTGATCACTGACATAAACTTTCATGTATTTTTGTTTTTTGTTTTGTTTTATTTATTTTTGCATCTTGAAATCCATAAATGTTCTTGGTGGACCGAGGAGAGAGCTTTAAATAGTGACTTTTGGAGTATGCCTTAATATAAAAATAGCTATATAGCAAGAAAATAGCAAATTTCTAAGGCTTCTAAATAATCAACATGATCAAAACCTATACTACATGCCTTCTGTCATCTAATCACTCTTAATTTTAATGTAGAAACAGTCTTTTTTTTTTGTAAAGCTAAAACTAACTGATAGCTTGTACTTTTATTAGCAAGTAAAGTATGGAGGACCAAACCTGCAAAAATTATAAATAAATAAATAAATAAATAAATAAATGAATAAATAGATATATGGATTCAAAAACATATATAGTTAATTTGTAATAAAATGTAATCCTGTATTTATTTTTTATTACCTTCTTCCTTTATGTATTATTTTCTGAATTATTTTAAATTTTATTCTTTTTAACTTTAATTTTCTTATTTTTCATTTATTTTTATATTTATTTGGTTTATTTATTTATGTATTTATTTACTTATTTTTAAATGTATTTATTCATGCGTTTATTTATTCTTATATATATATATATATATATATATATATTGTATGTTGTACTGACAAATGCTTAGTTAGTATAGTTTACTTACACGTGAGTTCTAGTAACTAAAAAAGGACTGTACGGGGTACTTGATCCTTTCATTTAGGTTTATGACTTAGTATAGCTACTCACTGACTCCCAGAGTGCTTTGCGGCAGAATAAATTATGCAGTAGCTTTGTTTTACAGTTGTTGATTTTATTTGCCAATTTTATTTGCTGTCTTGTGTCAGTAGTAACATAACAAAAAGAGCAAATAAAATGGTTATTGTTACAATTAATGAAAATAAATGAATAATTTATGGTAATATTTGTTACCATTGTTGTGATTCACGTGCTGAATGTTTAAGTCTCTGTGTGATTTTAGCATATTACCACACACTGTTTAAGGATTATATAAACCCAATTAAAAGCATCTCAAAATATTTATAAAATATGAAATTTGAAAAACGTCATTAATAAACACAAAAAAAATACACTAATACTTAAATTAGAAGAAAGATCATCTTCTTAAAACAATTAATTCACTACTTTTCTTCTCTTGAAATCAAATAACTTTGACTTCATGATGCATTGCTGCATTAACAGGAAAAAATTATAGTAACCTATACAAAGTTCCAAGTGCCCAACCAAAGGGAATGCTAATCACTATAATGGTGAGTTAAAAAAAAAAACATTTTAGAAAAATCAACATCAATTTATGAAGTTAGCTTATGTGATGTGCTCTCAAATATTTCAGTTGTATTGAAAATTCAACACTCAAACGAGTGAATGCATCTAGTGAAAGATAACTGCAGACATGGAGGAAATGGGTGAAAAGTCTATTAAAGGGGTCATATGATGCATAACTAATTAAATCTAAGTAAGGTAAACTATTGGATTTTACAGTGTTCCTTTTTAATTTACCGTGTGCAACATGGAAATGAGGGAGGCGGTCCTTGCAAAGCTCCAGTGAATCATTAGTTAAGAGCTCACGCAGAAGCGTCAGATCAAACTAACAGAGACAGAGATCGGAGTTTGTGGCATCAACTGGAGAGTTCCAAGATATTTTCACAGATTTACGTTATTATTTTGAATTATTTTATAGCGACCAAATTCAGCAACTTATCCTCATAGTTTCGTCACTAAGCCCGGAACCATCAACATTGTCAATGAGATTCTAGGTTGATGACGCCTGTAGACACACTCGGTGGAGGTTTCTAAGGCTTATGTTCATTTTGAAATCACTTGCATTATTTCATGTCTTTGTAGGCCTTCCAAGGTTAAAGTCCCGTGTTTTCAAATTGTGACTTACTTTCACTGCTGTGACAGCAAGTAAAAAATCTCTAATTTCATTTTCAGCATTAAGTTACATTATGATCCAGCACATTGAATTTTTCTTCTCTTTTTAACTGTCTTTTTAATTCTTGTTATTTTCTTTTCTTAGCCTGCCCTTCCTGAAAATAATACTCATTGTCTTCAACATTAATGTGTCTGACGTCCAAGTGCGAAGAAGCTTAACTGAACTGTGGGAGAGATTTCTCATAGTCTATCAGGGCTCGTCCTGATGGTTAGGCTACATGCCAGCCAGATAAGGGTACCATTGTACATTTTCAGCAGAGTTAGACTGGCGTGTATGAGCAGTTATGTGCATCTCTACTATCTGCTCCCAATCACAGTAATTGCTTGTTTCTGTATAGCATAGTGGGCACATGGCGTCATGGAATGGATACAGAAAAAACTAATACCACTGAGCTTTTGTGGTAAAATTGGAACATTCTGTGTGCCTAATGAGCACTACACAGTTCTACTAGCATTACAAAGTAGTTTCTATGGTCATGTTGTGCTCATCACATGCGTCATTTTAAAGTTAACATGAAATAGCATTTAAAACCAAATTTACTTGCATACACTGTAAAAAATGTCCCTGTAAATTAACGGTAATATATTGGCATCAGGGTTTCCAGGAGTGTACCGTAATTTTACAGTTTTATTACGGTATTCTGAATTACGGCTTTTTTGTAAATTAACGGTAATATACTGGCAGCAGGGTTTCCAG
>NW_015666206.1:128010-142625 GCF_001515625.1 Sinocyclocheilus rhinocerous
TCAAAAGAACATGACAAAAAGCAACATATAATACTACACAAACATTTTGGTAACTTAGGGCCCTATGATTTCAATGATGTGGAAAACACGGACAGAATCACCGAATCCAGTCATGAAAACGGAATTAGTCAAATTTTGGATGAATACATTAAAATAGTGTTGTACACCTACTGAAATCGCGATGTGGATTAGTGTAGGTGAATATTAAACCGCAAAAAGACTATTTAAATATTATTACTGCATGTTCTGTGTGTCTCTGTGTGAATGAATGGCGCAGACGCGTGGTTTTGTTTACTACAAACATACTGAAGCACACGTGATGCTTGTGGTGTTTTCAGCGCCTGTTTTCTCACCATATGATGACAGGAATACATGAACTTCACAAGAGCTTCTTAGAAAGCCGCTTTACCAGCATTTTACAGAATTTGTGAAAAACTATCGTCATTTCATGTACACACACACACACACATAAAAATGGAATTTGAGAAAAAAAAAAGTATTATTTCCTAAAAAATTTACTTATAAATTGTTAAACTGAATAAGTTTCATGATTTCAGTTAATTGGACATGCTATTTGATTTCAAAAATGTATTTTAACCATTAATAAAGAATTTGGAAAAATGTAAACAAAAAAATGGAATTTGGAAAAAAATAAAATAAAACGGAATTTGGGAAAAAATAAAAATGATTTACTTAATTTCTTCATGAGTGTTGTTAAATATTAAGTAGATTTTACCTGATAATGACAGGTGAGTTGTACTTTATATTAGAGCAGTAAAATTTACTTAAAATCTACTTAATTGTTACGAGGATTTTATCAAGTAAATCTTAAATTTTTTTTTCAGTGCAGAGCACTCACATAAAATTTTAAATTATTTATAGAAGTGGAAAATGCTTCTTTTTTCTTTTTAATTGCCAGTTGTATAATTTATTCTTATCAGTCACAATTGCTCGATATAATCAACTGCGTCGACGCTGATAATTAGTCGACATCATTATTTTGAATCGACTGATGATTTTATATTATTTTACCTTTTAAATTTCGTTTTTACGCTTCGACTAAAATAACAACAGTTTCTTCCACACCACTAGTATGAGCAGTGCTTAATTTGTAAATTGCGAGGTCCCGGAACAAAGTGGGGTGACCGGTCCGGCAAGTGATTAGAGGACGGAGAGGTAACGGTGCATTCGAGCAACATTAGTGGACCAACTTAACTGATTAACAGCTTGCATTGCAAATTAAGCAAATCCTCCATTTTAAACCACACTGGGTTGGCGCCAATGCAAAACGCAAATATAAAGATTGTGCAAATAATTGTTTCAGATAATCAAGCAAACACACTTACTTCAGATCCCTGTTATCTGTAATCGAGCTTCAATTTGAGATAAAATCCATTTAGGCTATATATCCACTGAGACCGACGCTTCTCTCACTGGTATCAAAAGCTAACCGTTGCTCCCCTCCCCCACCGAACGCAAGTATTTTATATTTTCCTCTATATAAGGTTAACATTTACAGGATTTTACACCAGGAAACAACAAAACATGCAATTAGCTGCAAGAATCGCTCTCTCTTTTTCTTACACACACGCACACACACACACTTAACTTAACGGTAATTCACCGTCTTAAACCTCAGGGTTGGCAACAATCTGTCAAAGGCAAATTAAAAGATTTTGCCCACATAAAAAATAAATATATCAAATAAACTTATTTCAGACTCTTATCTGCTTATCTGTAAATGAGCTTCAACTTGAGATGAAATCCATGCATATAAAACTTTCACTGAAACCGATGCTCCTCGATGTGTCGGCATCAATCACTTGTACCAAGCTAGCCTTTGGTTCCCCTCCCCCACCGATCACGTGTGCATTTACGGTAAGACACCGTAATTTTAGAAAACAGTTCAGTACTGTAAATTTACGCTGTAAATACTCTGTAAATTTACAGGGATTTTATACAGTGTAGTATTTGAGTGAAATTGTCGGGAGTTTATTTTATTTATCGGGATGTGGATGCTGAAGGCCAAGTTCACCTTTCAGAGCATCTCAACATCCGAATAGTGAATAGTTTTATTTATTTATTTATTGTTTATTTGTTTGTTATACTGCATGCTATTATTACCATTACCTATTGCACTGACTTGCATTTCTGTCATGACAGCTCTCGAAGAGTTTAGCATGGTAATATACATGGCAATGTTAATGTGTTTGGTTTTGACGGAGAAGATCTGCTACGTTGCTGCTGCTCGGCAGATCAAGTACCTAGACTCGCTACTGCCAATACATCCACAGACATGCTGCTGTGAGCATGAAGGAAATAGTATAGCATACATGAAATCACCCCATAGCCATGGGCGTAGAATATGTGGGGGACGTGTCCCCCCACATTTAATAAAACGTAAATTTGTCCCATGCAATTTTTCGGGCAAATGTTTTCACATAGAGGTTTTTAAGAGCCAGTGTGAATAAATCTAGATTTAAATTCAAAGAGACAAGATAGTCTATGCATGACCTTATGTTTTATTCGTATCCAAAATGAGGCGATGTGTACATAATAAGGAGCGCTAAACACTTTCATGCAGTGTATGTTTCATTTATACTCGAATCCGGAGGGCGCTCTTGTGCAGAAAGTCCAAAACGGACTCATAGAAGTGAATTATGACGTGCAGGAAATCCCTAATATGGACAAAGGCATGCAGCTGGTACAATATGTGTGTTTTTCAAGTCCAGTAATACATAAAGTATATGAATAACGCAGTGCTAATTGACACACAATTTATTACGTTATAGAAACTATAAAATATATGTTCTGCCTTATTCTGTTATAAAAAAAAAAAAAAAAAATGTTTGTAGTATATAAACCAATCATAAAATTGTCATTGGGAAAGTATTGGGGAAAAAAATAGCTATATAATACAAATTATCGGTCATTGTCCAGCAGTGTATTTGATTTTTTTTTAGTCAATTAAAGTAAAAGATAAGAATAAATAAAAAAAATAAAAAAAATAAATAAACATGTAATTTAGACAAAAAAAAAAATACATTTGACATTTCTGTCCTCCTCACTTCTGAAATGATGGCTCCGCCCCTGACTGTGGCAGATCTATACAGGTGGAGCTGGGGAAGGTGAAGGGTTTCTGAAGCACGCTGCAACTGCTAAAGCAAGAACTAGCCAAGTATTTGAATGTTAAGAAGCAAGCTCATTGGCTGCTGATGCAAAAATAAACCAATCAGCTGCTTCACGTGAATAATGATGTCATTATATCAGATTGAGTTAGAATCAGCCTACACCATCTAAAGATTCATGACAGAACTTTGTATTAATTTATTGAATTTCTACTGGCAAGATATTACAAAGACTAAAACAGTGCCTAAATAGCTCTTTAGCTATGGTTAATATTGATTATATTGGTTAGTATTGGTTGTAATTATTATATTGTTAACCAGATAATGGAACTGTGGAGCTAATAAAAGCTTTTATGTAATAATCTGAAATGCCATCATTTGTCAAACTAGTATAAACCTATCTATTGATATCATTTTGCTTGGTCTCTGATACACAATCACTGACATTAATTTCCACTGGAACATAAGTAACATGAATCTAGGCACTAAATAAAAAAACGATATATGACAAACCTCAGGACCAAGAAAATAGGAAATGGAATAGAATTTGAGACTCCAATAAAATATTACAGTGCAGTCTTGACCTCTCTGAGGCTGGATGGAAAATCAATGTTCACTCAGAGTATCTTGGGCTATCCAATGAAAGCTACAAATGGTCTGTAAAGGAATACAGCTAAAATAAGAGGAAGCTGGGAGACACATTCAGGAAAATGTACAAAATAATCATTTAGACTACGAATATGCTCTTTCTTGTTTATATATTTGTCGTATTTATAATTCATTGGTGACTACAGACGTTTTTAATGAATGAGGTTGAAAAAATAATAACCTTAAAAGAAAAAAAACGTTAGACAGCATTGTGTCAGTTCAGAACAACTTCTTCTAAACTACTTCCGAGATGATCCTACAACCAGAGGACTACATTTAGAAGAGACTAAACAGGGCTTTGAATACATTTGGCTTCCTGGAGTGCTTGTCATCGTTTCATTAAACGTTTTACGTTTGTAGATACAGTGACTTGAGTTAACTATCACTGACAGAATGTAGAAAAGTAAAATGAAAAATGTACTTAACAAGAGCTTAACAAGAATTATTTAATACATTTCTAAACAGCCTGTGCCAATGGACACACAAAGTACCACCCATAAGGGTATTTACTCTGACAGCGATTTTTACCCAGAAAGAAAAAAGAAGAAAAGAAAGAAAGAAACACTTTCAGCAAATGAACAGTGACATGATGTTACTGACTACCAATGGTATTGAAGACACAGTAGACATTTATATACAAATGGTTTCTCCTACATGAGGCTATTTATTTATTTATATATTTATTGATTTGCAGCAAGACAACAAATTTGTTTTCAAAATGGTATGACATGTCTTTTTTTTAACAGTAAATTCCATTTTTGGTCAAATGTTCAATAGCTATGACTAGTTGTACACCAGTAGCGTTATGGCACTCAGCATTAGGAATGTCTACTAAGCCTATGATCCACAATACAACTGCTAACGACAAAATCAAATGATGAAATTGCTGTCGGTGTAAACGCACCTTTAAATGGGAGAGATGCGGCCAGTGTGGCATTTTCTTAAAGGTTTTCAAAAGGTTTGCGTCTGTTGCTCTTTACTAAAAGTTTAGAAATCACGGATATGAAGATGTTCTATGAAAAAAGTGAAGGTCACTAGGTCAGTGAGCAAATGTTAATAGCATTGCGCCAAAATGTGCAGATATGAATCACTTTAGATCAGGTATGGGCAAGTCTAGTCCACTGTCCTGCAAAGTTTAGCTCAATCCGTTGGTTAGGATGTAAAAGTACTCCACTCACATTGCTACTCAGATTACCAATAATTATCCCAAATAGACAAAGACGTGCAATATGTAATTTCTAGAACTTTGTTGATATCTGCAGACCATTGGATGTTCAGAAGGCACAGATTCTGTGCTTGTGGATTTATAGCAGCTTTTCACTGCCTGTGCACAACCACAGTACAGATCATTTAGTAGTAGTGGTGGACTGCTTTTAGCCAACACTGACACGGATTTCTAAAGAGCAAGTGGCTTATGGCCAGAAGAAATTACTCCTCTGTTTAAAATATGGATTATTCTTTTTTACCCTTTTTCAACGCCTGGATTCAGGAGAATCGTGATTCACAATCATGACGTCACTTAATTTTTTTTTTTTTAATCTTACAGTGTCTTTGTAATGAATGTCAAACCAGCATTTAATGCTATCATGACACCAAGTGTATCATTGTTTGAGTGCTGCTGATAAAATTAGTACATATCCGGATCAGAAATATTTTATTGAGTTGAATATTTTTATTATGTGAGTTGAATATATATTTTTTAGTTTATGTTTCTGTTACCTTTATTAACCTTTCACAAAATGAAGTGTTTTATTGTCGTTGTTTATTAAGAAATTTGTAATCCATACATAAATATGTGGTTACATTTAAGTTCCTTAACTTAAATTAAGCTCACACATATATGGCTTTATCACACGCTTGCCATTTAGAGTATCAAAGCACACAACATGCTGTAAAGGAGGGTGTGGATACGGTGCAGTGAAGTTAGCCAATCACAGTGGGCGTTTACTTCCATTTCTGCAAGAGGTAACGCCCCTCGAAATTGTTTGACAGAGTGAGGATGGAAAAATGAGAATTTTTACAAATTGTGAAACTTTTTTTGGTACAAACTAACCTTGAGAAACATAATATTAAAATACGAAACTGCATTTTATGACCCCTTTGTATTAATGTTTTACTTAATATTTACTCAACATTCAAAATTGAAAACAAACTGTTTAGGTTATTAATTATTGCCAATGCAGTCAGTAGATTTTGAAACTGACTTTGAATAGTGCTACCAAATCTCTTTATTTATGGGTTATCAGGCCAATAATCTATAAATGGGCTGACAGAGTTCTTGTGCTTTTTAACGGACTTGAGAGATGTTTAACCTGCATTTTACTGTTATATTCTGTAAATGTTATTAAGTGGATGCCATGTGCATATTTCCATAAAAAAATGGATTTGGCATAATTGTTTTTTGTCCAAAACACACCACTGAATCTTCTATAGCGAATCTTGCCTTGTCATGCTATTTGTTGTGTAATAAAAAACTAATTGAAAATGATGTAAACAATACTATTAATATTTGTTCTGCTTCAGAAGGTGAACAACAGAATTTCTTGCATTATAAAATCCCCTCCATTATCTGTACCGTGTGTGCAAACACTTTATACAATATTCAGAAGTTCATTTCAACACTCTCTTTACCACACTCCACTCTATTGAAGCATTATGTATGTGTATGCATACGGTATACTGGTGACTCAGTGAAATGAATCACATTTGCTACTATCTGGACCTCTTGAATATTTTTCTTTGCCACTTAATTTCTAAGAAAGAGGGAGAGGGTGAAGAGAGAGGAATAAGGGATAAGATTAATAGGAGAGAAGACAGGAGATTGAGAGAGACAGAGAGAGAGAGAGCTTCAAGGATACCAATACAGAGAATGTGATAGGAGAGGTTTGGGATGGGGTTGGAGGAAGGGTGTTACGAGAAAAAGTCATTTTTATTTGCAGGGATGATGTGGTGGTAATGAAGAGGGATGAAGCAGCTGCCGCCAGGGCCCATGATCCTGCAGCACTGCAGCCCGACATCTGAGAGAGAAATTCCAAACAGCTCACACACCTCACATAACACCAGATGGGGACACGTATGTCTTTCGTTTGGCTGCACACAGATGATGCATGTTTCCTGTCCAATCTGACTGACCGTGTCACCTCAAATCAAGCAACATTTGGCACATGTATTAATTGGGTTTGTTTGCCTATTTTGGCAGTATTTGTGTGCCCAAAATGTATGTATGTATTTATTTATGTCTTTAGTTATGTATTCAGAGGCCCCCTAGTGGGCCGCTGCCCCTGGTTGAGAACCACTGTCTTGGAGAAGAATCTCTGAAGGGCTCTGTTTCCTTGCACCTGTAAACAGCCACATAACTCCACCCAGAATACCCTAGAAACCACTTAGCAGTGAACTTGTAACCATCCAGAACATCCTGGCAACCATATATCAATATGGTGAAATGCATTCAGATCCACTCACATTTTCTTAAAAATATAAAATTCAATAAATAAATAGACAAATAAAACAAACAAATGAATAAAATGTAGTTGCAAAACTGTATATGTATTATTTTATAGTTGATATTGATAGTTGAGGGAAGACAAGAAAATTATGAGCCAGACTTGATTGACTCCCTGAGCTCCATGTCTCACTAACCCCTAGGACACAGCTCCAGTGGAAACTTATAAAGTTGAAAGCACTTGTTTAAGGTCGCCAACGAAGGCTAGAGCCCTAGAATGCATTTGAAGAGAAGGTTTTTCTTTAGTACTGCATTGTAGAGGTGCGTAGGCAAAGACACTTGGTAGCTTGTATCATCTTTCTTCCCCTGTCTTTTTTTTTTTTCGTGTGGCAATCACTCCATACTTCACTTTCGCCCCACCGTGCACTCATTCGTATCCTCCTCTGCTTGTTTTAATGGGCTGTAAATTACCTTTAAAGATTCACCCTCACAGGGTTACATAAACCTGCTGGAGAGGCTGGGAAACAAACGCGAAGGAGGACTGGTATCGCAGCCTCATGAATCCCACTAATAAACCTCTGGTTTGAGTTCACTGAATGGCCATCTTCACAGGATGAGGTTCTCTGGCAAGTAACAGCCATTGATTAGCTTCAACTCAATATACAAAAAAAATGCAATGTGCAGACACACCATAAAAAGCCACCGTGTTCACCCCGCCTCCCCAGTTAATCAGGCATTATCTCATTTTGTCTCCTCTACAGACAGACAACAGAAAGCACGGCCGTAGACAGTTTCCATTGTTCTTTCACTTATACTGTGAGTTACTGAATAGAGCAGCCATGTTTCTGTAAACGGAAAGAGGCTGAGTCATCTACTGCTAATCAATATCAATGAGCCAATATTCAAAGGAAATGACGTGAGACAAAATAGGTGTGGATGCAGTTTCTGCATACAAACGGTGCTCTTGAGCATCATTTTAAAAGAAAAATCAATTTGTCATCTGGGTACTTTCTTGAAATGAATAAATTATCAGAACTGCAACACAATGGGAAGATCATCAGCTTTCAAAATGTCACGTCACTGACAGGTCTGCTTGATCCCTCACCGGCTGGCTGACACACATATAGATCAGTCACGTGGTATGCTGTGCGAGGTTAAGCTGTGGGAGAAATACAAAGAGCCCCTTATCACTCAGTCACTGCAATGCTTTCGGCTAAGCCCCTCCACTCTCAGGTGAGACAGGCTTTTCCTGCAAGGAGGTGTAAACCCAAAGAAAATGAATTAACACTGGACAGAGGCTGGTCTGCCTTTGCTTGTTGGCTGAAGGCAGTCGTTCCGCCATGCTTACCTCTCCGTGCTGCTACATTTTCAGCTCCACAATAAAGTCGACAGCCTCTTGAGATGATTCAGTACAAAATATGCTAGAGTACTCTGATGGAAACATACAGCTCACAAACACTCTCTTAAACACACTCTGGCACTACAGAAAGGCGTGTTTTTTGTAGCTTCTGTTATTTGCTGCAACACTAAAAGGGATTTTGCTCATGTTTCAGTGTGATGATCTCTTTAATGGGCTCTGTTTTCAAAAGTGCAAAGAGGAAAATCATCCATTCCAACTTCTTTAACCTCCTCAGTCCGGAGATGGGAAACTTTACAAATAAATAATGTTTAGTTAATGCGAATTGCTGCATGTTAAATAGCAAACTGTGTTAATTCTGTTTTTCTGTAGGAGGGAACTAAGTAATATTCAATGTCCGGTATACTGGATTTAAGCACATGGTTTATGAAAGTATTTATTTTTTCTACCAGTGCTGCAAGATAGAAGCAAGTACAGCACATTTGCTGACTGCTGCATGCAAAATTGTGAACTAATAGGTCTATGAAATAAAATATGAATAAAATAATAATTAATAAAACATGCTTAAAACCATAATTAGGTTTTATTTATTGAATCATTTATTTTATTATATTTATTTATTTTACATTTATAGTGACACTGCGTGAATAAGTAGTGAGTAAAACTAATGCACAACATGTACAGTATTTAATATACAATTATTTCCTGGAGCAGGAGGAATGTTAATTTTATCATAATTATATTTTTTGTACTAGTTTTTGTTTTAAGATATTTTGCTTTTGCAAGGATGGGAACATTCTGTTTCTGGGTTAGGTATGTTTCTGTAACATTCTGGAATATTCTAGTGCTTTCTGGAACATTCTAGAACATTGTGGGACTAGTCATAAAAGACAAAAATCAACGTACACTTCTGAAGTTTTCGGACGACTCGCTTTTGGTAAGTGTTTATGTTAAACGTAATGTACCATGTACATGCCATTTTAATGCATGAGTTTTATGAGTTTTAGTTTTATGCATAACAGATTAGCTTGTATAAGATGTCAAAATATTTTTTATGAGCACTGTTAAAAGTGATGTGATTTTCATATTCACCATGTCAAACTTCATAAACAAACATTAAAAATAAAAGCGAAACAAAACTTTTATAAAAATGTGTTTCACAGTGTAATTACACTCACTAAGACCAAACTCCTGTATATTAGACATCAACATTTCACTTTAATTCGTTTTTTTTCACTTTATATTGTAATTTGTTTTAATAACAGTAGCATTCTGTAATGATGAATGTGACATTTCAGCTAAAAATACCACTTCTTTCTCTGTCAGAGGTGTGAAGCATCATTCTTCATTGAATGATAAGAAAATCTAAAACAAGTTTATCCAGCAACGTCATCACATTTGTTCTGCCACAAAAGGACTAAACAAAACCTTATGAAATATTGTCACATGCAATGCATGTGTTTTTGACAAATCTCTTGTTTTGCGTGCTATTTTAAGGCCTTTAAAGGTCAGTGTGTAATTGGTGCAAGGTCGCTTCCAGCACAGCCCTTGATTGAGGACAGCATTCATTATCTCGTCAGTTTTCTGTCTATCACACCCTCCATCGTGCCACTGCATTGTTCATTGGGGAATCACACCCCCAGCACAACATAATTATTCTGCATATTTCAGGTAATTAACGAACTAGGGGTTGGCTACATATTCAAGACCCCATTTGCAACTTTTGGGTTATAATGCAGCCAAATCCCAGAGCTGGGATTTCTGCAAAGCCATATTCAATTGTGTGACAAGTTTCACTATCCACTTGGAGTTCCATTAGTTCTATCATTCCTCTGCTCTGTCGTTCTGTCTGTATTTTGTCACTTTAAATCATTTTCTTACTTACTTGTGCATGTTGTGTGCATGTTTTTCAGACAGGTCTACACGGCAGTGGTATTCAAGTGAGAAATACTACCGAAGCTAATTAATCAAATGTAAAAATAAAACACTGCACTGTTATAATTGAGAAATAAAAGGCCATTTTCTACCCTGATTTTAGCCCTCTGATTTCAACACTTTGTTTAAAGGGGCATATGTCGCCTTTAAGAACTCAATGTACACGTCCACTGCTATAATTGGTTAACATATTTGCATATGAAATAAGTATTACATGTGGAACACTTACACCATTACAATTCGATTTCGGCACTCTCACAAATGATTTTATCATAACTAAAACAATGCAAGCACCATGCAAATAAGTAATTAATTGTGTAGTGTAGACAGCGTCATTGATTATAATGAGAGTTTTGCTGACAATGTTGAACCCAATCACTGATAAACTCATGTTGAACTGAGGTGATTGACAGCTACACTGATTATAAAGGGGTTTTCTTTGCTTGCATCCTGTGTATAAGTTTATTCACAATTGAAATAGCAGATGTTTTTCATGCCACTAAGAGGAACAATGTAAAGTTGACAGTTTAGTCACTAGCTTGATTAACTAACGCAAAAACAGCAATAAACTATTTTTCAATAGAATGTCTGATTGTACATAAGTCCTTACATATCAAAAATCACTTATGCAAATGTCCAAATGGGTTATTGGCCAAAATAAGCTGAAAATTGACCATTCCAATAGTCAAGTCTGACTGCAAGTCTTTAAGTTAAACATTACTCTTTTTATTTATTTATTTATTTTATTTTTATTTATTTTATTTATTAATACATTTTTTACATAGTGCTTTACTACGTAGTAATATTTTTAAAAAACGTATTAATATTTTTAAAAAATCTATCAGCCAGCTCCTTGGAGAAACTGCATTTTAAAGTTTGAGGCTTGTGTCTGTGTCTGTAGAATTAGGAATTGGGGTCTATGGTAGAAAAAATCGGGATCTATTTTGAACTTTTGTTCAGGCTTTATTTATTTATTTTTTTATCATTAGAAATTTTTTACATAGTGCTTTACTACTTAGTAATATTTTTAAAAAACGTATTAATATTTTTTAAAAATCTATCAGCCAGCTCCTTGGAGAAACTGCATTTTAAGGTTTGAGGCTTGTGTCTGTGTCTGTAGAATTAGGAATTGGGGTCTATGGTAGAAAAAATCGGGATCTATTTTGAACTTTTGTTCAGGCTTTATTTATTTATTTTTTTATCATTAGATGAAGTCAAGCTGTTATTTTCTTTCTAGGACTTGTCCTGGACCCATTCATAATAACTGCATCTCCTACCCGAGGAGGCTTCAATCGCAACAGATGTTCATAGAATAAAAGATCAAAGATGCTGACCAAGATCAATCTCTCTTCCTCTCTATCCATCCTTCTATTTATGACTTCAGTCTCTTCTTGCTTACTGGCCTTCCTTCTTTCTGATTTGTTTTCTTGTGCCTTATTTGTTTCTTTTCAAAGCATCCTTACTTCCTTTTCGAGACCTGAATCTCTTCTTTCTTCTCCACAGGGCTGTAACAGGTCACAGAGAACCCATTCCCGATGACAGCAAAGACAACATCACCATCTTTACCCGGATCTTGGATCGCTTGCTGGATGGTTACGACAACAGATTGCGTCCCGGACTAGGAGGTACGATAAATGCGTGTACACATTTCCTTCCTCATTGTCTCCAGTGTCCCCATGCTGGCCTTACCGTTGGCTTGCAGATGGAGCATGTTTTTCCTCAGTCTGGCTTTCATTACTCTTCTTACCACAAGTCTCACACCTCTGAGATCCATGACAGATTGTGTTTTGGAACAGTGAAATTACTCATCTTCTCTTGGCACTCTAATGTTTATCAATAGCAGAATCTGTCACAGAACAGCACTCTCCCGAGATCACTTACAAATCGTAAGCTTAAGGAGCCCCAAGAGCCTCATGTGTTGAAGATTGCTGATGAAAATAAAGAGGAAGTCTTGACCACTGCTCTGACGGTGCACCCACAGATTGCTAAATTAATCATCATGAAGAAGCTGATCGGATCCCCTGGTCATTCTGGATTCAGAGCACATTAAATGCTTGGTTTCTGAGCATCGATGCACTATAGTCTACGTCCCATTGGCATTTATAGAAATGTCCCACAGATGTCCATTAGACCATCTCCCTCTGTGTATATATTTTTTCTCACAGAGTGAATCCCCAGTGATCTCTAAAAGTACACAGCCTAAATTGTGAGCCCAGCAGTGGGCAGTCAAAAATCAAGATGTATGCTTTTGATAAATGGGCTAAGTCACATTGGCACACTGAGAGCTGTGGGCTCATACTGTGGAGCTGGACGGCTTCCATTACCTCTATTGCCTGAGTCCTGCTGGCTACACCTGGCTCCCATCCAGTCACCCCTCTCAAGCACCATCAAATCTTTCCATTTCCTCCCTGCTTTACATAGTTGCTGATGTGTATTACAGTACTCATCACATCAAAGTTGCTAACTGGAACATGATGACTTACTTCAGATGGTTAAAAGCCTACTCCACACACATGACATTTTTAAGTGTCCATATTATGGTCAATTAAAAGTTCATAATTTTATTTTTGGGGTCTGCTTGCATGATTTAAAGTTCAAAAAACATTATTTTTCTCATAATATACATTGCTACGGCACCTCTTTTCACCCTCTGCCCGAAACACTCTGTTTTAGATCCTGTCTCTTTAAAGCATAATTCTTAATAAAAAGCTCAGTCTGCTCTGATTGGTCAGCTGACCCAACCGCTCAGAGTTTGTGTCAGAAATGTAATGCCCCTTACCATAAGTTTTCAGCCCCCAAGGATTCATGAGCATCTGTAAACAGTGTTATATCGATGGTAAGTATGGTGCTGGTATTGGAACGCCATACAATGTTTTTGCTCTCACAGCGAAAAAAAATAAAATAAATCAGTCTCATCGACATAGCGAAATCATTTCCCCAACTGTTTTTTGAAGTTAGGCAAAAGCAGCCAATAGGTGGGCATTATGCAAATGTGTAACATGGTCACATAGCTAAAACACAGAAATATTGGCAGGACTACAAACAAAGCGTTTTAGGCAAGTGTTTTCTGATGGAAAGATTAATGGCATCGCTAGATCCAATGTTGTCTTTTTTCTAAGCCATCCTAAAAATCTACCATCAGAAAACTACTTAGAACATTTTTAAAACATTACAGCATTTTAGAACAGTGGTTCTTAATCCTGGTCCTGGGGACCCACCGCTCTGCATATTTTGTATGTCTCCCTTTTCTGACACACACTGTTTAGTTCATGGAGCTGTTTAGTTCAGGGGTGCCCAGGACCAGGATTAATGCAAAATACTGTCTTGACAGATATTTACAAGTTTCCCCACTTAAACATAAGCACAGTAGAGTGAGTAAATAAACACTGATGAATGTATTTATGATTATAATGCATATAATAAAAAATAAATTACTTGTTATAAAATAAATCAGTCTCATCGACATAGCGAAATCATTTCCCCAACTGTTTTTTGAAGTTAGGCAAAAGCAGCCAATAGGTGGGCATTATGCAAATGTGTAACATGGTCACATAGCTAAAACACAGAAATATTGGCAGGACTACAAACAAAGCGTTTTAGGCAAGTGTTTTCTGATGGAAAGATTAATGGCATCGCTAGATCCAATGTTGTCTTTTTTCTAAGCCATCCTAAAAATCTACCATCAGAAAACTACTTAGAACATTTTTAAAACATTACAGCATTTTAGAACAGTGGTTCTTAATCCTGGTCCTGGGGACCCACCGCTCTGCATATTTTGTATGTCTCCCTTTTCTGACACACTCTGTTTAGTTCATGGAGCTGTTTAGTTCAGGACCAGGATTAATGCAAAATACTGTCTTGACAGATATTTACAAGTTTCCCCACTTAAACATAAGCACAGTAGAGTGAGTAAATAAACACTGATGAATGTATTTATGATTATAATGCATATAATTAAAAATAAATTACTTGTTATAAATAGCACATACTTATTTGCACTTTGCAGAATCAGTTAACAATTTTAACAAAATATGACCATATCATAAAAATTGCATTTTTTTTTTATGTAGTCTGCCCTGAATTTTGCATGTGTATGATTTCCCTC
>NW_015666206.1:149003-163840 GCF_001515625.1 Sinocyclocheilus rhinocerous
CCCCACAAAGTATAGGCCACAGGACAAAAATAGCTGAATTTTTAAAAATGATAAAAAATAATTTTTACCCCCCTTCAAAAGTTTTTATACGCTTGATTCTTAATACTGTTTGTCATTACTTGGCTCATCCATGACTGTTTGTTGTTGTCGATTATGTTTTTTGATAGGTGTTCATGTTATAATTGTAAATGCTACATTTCAAATGTCAAAACAAATAAAAATATAGATAAACTAGATAAACCTTACTAATTGACTCAGCGGTTGGACAGTCTTCTAGCGGACCATAATAAAACCAAGTTAAAAATTTTACAGCTGATTATTTGTAGCACAATCTCTTAGCTTACCACATCTTCTGTAGGTGTTGAGACACATCTTGAATATGCTGTGTTATTTTACTGGCCATTAGTGGTGAATGGGGGTTATGCGCAACAAACTTCCATATTCTGCAAAACAGGACACATCGTTTCCAGTTCAGGTTTTTTGTATGTGCTTTGTTAAATATGGAGCTGTTTTACTCAGGATTCCTTCAGAGGAGATACCAAAGATGACCATAACCGATGCCCATCACATATGCAGATTGATATCTAAAAGTTGTTTTTATTTGTATTTTTATCACTAACATATTAAAATTGAATAAAACGGCGACAATAAAAACAACTAGGTTATTTAAAGTCCATAGGTTAACCTAAAACTCCATTGATATTGCCATCAGTTCATTCTGCTGTTAACACTTTCTCTGACAAGTGAATACGATGAGACCGGTTTTCAAGTTTCGACATACACCCCATTGTTGTCTTTACAGATTTCTAGCTTCAAAATGCATTTAATATTTATTTTACATAGTATTATATAATTATAACTATTACATAGTTAGTTCTGCTCTTATGCCTACTCTTTCTTTGTCTTTTTGTCCAATCAGAAAGTGTGACTGAGGTGAGGACAAACATCTATGTGACAAGCTTCGGACCAGTATCAGACACTGATATGGTATGTGCGTTCTTACTATTGCTTAATTTTTCAAAGTGTTTATACAAATTATCTTCACGCTTATTCGCTCACGTCAATATTGGTCTGTTCCTCAGATTTATTGCTTTTTTCATATAATGTATCATGCTTCAACCAGGTATGGTTACAAATAATTGGTGGCAGATTACCACATGAGAAAACTGAGATGTTTTCATTGCTGCTGAATTGAATTTAGAAAGATTTGTTTGTCAAAGGTGCCATAGAGGAAGACGTAGTACCGTCCTTTATTTCCTTTTGTCTCAGTGAATGTGTGAAGCTGTGTTCCTTTATGGGCTCATTTAAGAGAGGAGATAATTGGTTGCGAGGCTACATGGAGAAATGCATGCTTCTTAATCATACACACAATTGGCTCCGGTATGCAAGATGAATCACCACAGCCATGCGGCGGCACTTTGTATTTTGTCTAAAACATAATTTTCTAATAGTGAGAAGAAAACATCACAATCTGTCAAATTATACAGAGCATGAAACGATAGTCAAATTACACAGCAATAATAATCAAGGTTAATTTTAACATAATCAACCTATAAAGTTTATGCAAAAAAAAAATGCATTTCCAAATATGTCTTATGAATTGCTCCACTTAAAAAAGTAGAACTGCTGATCTGAAAGTCAAATTAGTATGAAGTTACACAATATCTGTTACACAGAGGACTGGAGGAAAGTTTATCACAGATTCTAAGTTGTATATACATAAAGTTTCTGCAGTCTGCAATAACAGCTCTTTTTCAATATGTTTGCGAATACAAAAACATAAATGTCACATTGCCCTACAGTAGGCCTATATACAGTATATTCTGTAGTGATACCAACCCAAAAAGTGGCTGTGAAGTACCCAGAAGACTCTAAAAACGCAAGCTTGCTATAATTGGCTGCTGTTGCGATAAGGAAAGACTCATTATCTTTGATCTATGCCTTGAAGTGAGAATATCACATTCTGCATGAGAGCCCTAGTATGCTGACTTATCTTCAACCTACTCTCTGCAATGGTGTCAAGACCAACTGAGAAGACAGAGGCACAACCAAAACCGTCAGTTTCAGGTTGGACAGTGAATTTGGTCATTAAACCCTGACAGCAGGTTCTAAATAGTTTGGCCCCTGCATCGTCATGCTATGACAGGAGATGTGGCCGTAACAAGCACAGCTGAAGAAATGCTTTCGGAAGGTGATGCACTGTGACCGTCTCACCTGCTACCTTGAGGATAAAGAAGGAAGTCCAGGACTTTTGCTCTCCAGCTAATGGGATCAAAAGTCAAGCATTGACACACACCAGTTCTGTCACCTGTTGGAATTCGGGTTCCTTACCATTGTCGCCTTCGGCTAGTTGGTGTTTAAAGGTACCCAGGCTCATACGTGCTAGGTAAAAACTTTAATTTTCGCACAATTCCTTGCACAATATTATGTTATGACTTCAAAATGATTTTAACATGATGCAAGATTTGAAAACTGATACTTCTGAACGTTATCATCACATATACATCTTGATATGTATTGGTTTTCTAATACAGTAGGTTTGCTCAATAGCTCACGCGATATGACGTTGCCCTTGTGAGGTGAAGCACTCCAGTACACATCCCATGAAACGTCTCTAGGTTACGTATGTAACCATGGTTCCCCGAGGGAAAACACGGCCAGGCGAGAGCGGAGCGTGCGCAGCGAGAACAGCTCGCAGTCATGACAATCAGCCCCCTCGAGAGCTGACCGTGCATGCTCCGCTCCCGCGCTCTGCCGGATGCGCTTTTATACTTTCTGGTGCTTACGTCACCCCGCTCGTGACGTCTCGCTGCTCCATTGGACTGATTTGACACGTGCTTCAGAACGCGGTCACGCAAGGGCGTTCCCAAAGCGAATCTCGTCGCAGCTCGAGTTCCTGAAGGGGAACTATGGTTTGACAAAACAGCTCAAACCCGTGTAGAAGGCAATTAAAATAGCACTATTGCATCAGCAAATGCATTTTTTTAATCACTTTTGCATTTGCTAACACTATCGAGTAGGTTTAGTGTTGGGTTTGGTGTAGTAGGTATGTTATTTTCCAACACGATAGAGCATTAACCTTTTAGCAACACTCCCCGGACATTTGAATTCTGAACCGCAGCAATACGTTCCTGAAGAAACTTAATAAAAACACCACAATACCTGCCTGTACACTGTAAAATCCAATTAGTAAACCTTACTTAAAAAAAGCATGCCAAATTGGGTTGTAGCACTCCCACTGTGTTCTCTGCTTTTGTGTGCATTAAACGTTGAATACACATTACTCTGAAATTGACAGCACTTCGTATGGACATAAAACACTTTGTTTAAGTTTCAAATGGCTGCGTAAGTGTCTAAAAAACTCAGCTTCAGTGCAGGGCTCAATGTACTCACATAACTGGCAGTGAAACGCAACTTTGGGTTTACTTGCTTGTCCGTCTGATTGAGAGTGCCAAACAGATAAGTGTACTTTTAGTGCATTAAAAGATTAATTATATGTGAGTCAGGAAAGCTATTGGAATTTACAGTGTACCAACGTAATAAAAACATGGCCTCAGTCACATATTGAACACATTTTACCAGCACTCA
Source organism: Sinocyclocheilus rhinocerous (assembly GCF_001515625.1). Taxonomy (NCBI): domain Eukaryota; kingdom Metazoa; phylum Chordata; class Actinopteri; order Cypriniformes; family Cyprinidae; genus Sinocyclocheilus; species Sinocyclocheilus rhinocerous. Next base: position 152,592 of record NW_015666206.1, read on the forward strand.
CTGGACATTTCACTTTGAAAATGCTGCGAAACACGCACTAAGGTTCATAATATCGGTGACACAGAAACATTGCCACACGCATGTATATTCAATTAGCCTGGGTTGGTTTAAAGACACTTAATATTCAGGAATTTTTATTGATTTGACGTCATTGACACCATTGAGTGTGAATAGAACGTAAACTGAATTGAGCTGAATAATGACACTATTGTCTTCTGCAGAGCTGCTTTCTAGCTGAAACTGAACTTGTTTCATAATTGATGAACTTCGAAATGCTGACACTGCTATTGAACTGAATTGTGCTGAATAATGACATTATAGGCTTGTTAGAGCTGCTTTACAGCAGAATTTGAATTAGTCTTATAAATTTTGCATAATTGATTCTGGTACTGCTTTGAAACAATCTCAATTATATAAAGTGCTATAGAAATAAAAGTTACTTGACTTGACTTGACTTGAACCATCATCTTCTACTATGGAACTGCTACCAACACAGGCCACCACATCAACTCCCTCGACAGAATAAGTGCCTTCAATGGACTTCCCCAAAAACCCCTATCTACCCCTAGTCAAGTGCATCCTCATAGGCATCTGCAGAGGTGATGTCTTTTCAGGGACATTTTCATTGGAAGTCATTGGAAGTAGAGACAGCTAATATGAAGTATTATAAATAGTGGTGTTGTATTGAGGGTACAGTTTATTTGGTGAATCGTAACATAGACCTTGTTTGGTGGAAATGTGTAATTCCTTCATGCATAAAGAGAATGAGTAAATATTCATCTCTGAATGTGGCTATGCCATCACAAGAGTTATTTTCATTGTGCTGAAAATAACCGCCCATAATAAGTGATCTGCTGTCTCTATGTGACGTCTCATCAACCCCCCATGATTCCAAGTCATTGGGTTTGCATATGGGAACATCAGTGCTGAGTCTAACAACATCACAAGTCTAAAATGAAAGATTCACAGAAATCGATTTCTGAAAATACAGGCTTTGCGACAAGATTCTGTGGGGACTCAGGGAATCATAGAGAATGATCAGTCAGGTAGCAGAAGATAGCAGTGGTAAAAGATGCCTCAAGAGAAAACTGAAACAAAGTATAAAGTCAAAGCTTTTGCTGCTCTAGGCTATGATATGCGGTCACGGTCAATGGTCTTTGAGGTGGCCTGGCAATGTCACACTATACAGTACCTTGAGGAAGACTGGTCACACAGTGCATCGGCAGCCATAAGAGTGTTGTTACTAATGACTTGCCTCATGCAATATCGACCATTCATTAACCATCTGATCCATATTGCACACAAAACTGGCAAGACTAGTCCGAAAAGGCCTGCTCTGGTCTGATCTGACTGATTCTGTTCATTTCCTGAGAGTTAGTGTGTACAAATTTTCATCAGTCAACCAGAAAAAAAAGTTAGAAAAGTTATAGAAGTGTCAGTTCCAAACAACCAGGTCATTACTTCCACTGGAAGAGTGCCCTCTCAAAGAGTTTGTCAGATCATTATCCTCTTGGTAGAGTGTTCTAGCAGCTATTGGAGTTCTTGCCCCTTCATTATAGTGTCTTTAAGTTGTAGACACTTAAAGTCTGATGTTAGTATATCTGTATCCCCTATTAAAGGACACATGTCCAGTTTGTAGTGTTAGTCTTGTGATCTTTCATCACAGGTCTCAGCTGTAGGGGAATGAGCCCATGCTGTCTGCACCTGAGGTCAAAGTACAGGTGGTTCCTATAGTCTACAATTCTGATTGCCATCTTTTTATATTCACACACTAACTCAACCTAAAATGTGTGCCAGTATTTCTGGTTTATCCACATGTCCATTCTACGATGTCAGGTATAGTTCATTTATTTGTAACTGGACTTTCTCATTACTTGAAGATCTCTAGGGAAGCACTGCCCTGTGATATTTCAAAAATGCACAGCATCATAAGCATTTCTTAATGCACAATATGTAGTTATTTTGACATTGGCATTATTACCAAAATCAATTTTTTTTTTCCTGAGCTTGCATTTATGGAAACGTCTCAGCCTTTTTAGAGTTCATCTTTTGTCCTTCCTGAAGGCATTGTCAATGACTTACTTAATTTTCTTAAAGAAATTATTCTTTATCTATGCAAGATTAAGCTGGATAGAACCCATATATCAGATCAAAAGTGTTGTAGCATAATCTCTCAAGTTATGCATGAGATACTAGACATAGGTATCGGCTAGAACAAGCTAGCAACAAACTATTTGCTTTTTATAATCATGACTTTTTAGCAAAGTCATGATTATATTCACACTCTATTTAGGCTGTTTTGTCATGTTCCTTATTTTAATTTTAAGTAGTTCATGTCATGGTCCCAGTTTGCGTACTGAGAGCTGTTTCAACAGCTAGTGCAAATGTCAGATTTGCTTCAGATAATATCTGTTGTCAGGCTTTGTAGCAAATCTCTCATATGATCCTGTTCATGCTTATCCAGATTTGCCGCAGACTCATTGTTCACATCACTTTGTAGGGATTTGGCACCAGAGTGTGTCACAGAATTTGCACTCTTGTTCTGACTTCTCCTGTTTGGATGTGCTTCTTATATTACCTTAATACATTATTACATATAGCGAATATTACATTTCATCTATTGGCAGCACCCGGTTTTTGTTTGTATATGGGTGGTCTTAGATTTTATACTGCCACCTATCTTTTCTTTTTCTTTAGAGCTGTTTATCTGTTGTTTTGCTTCATCTATTTTTCTTCATATAATAATAATAATAATAATAATAATAGTGGGGGCACCACTATTTTAGCGCACTGGCAGCAATGCTTTCAGTCTTGGGATAAGAAATGTTAAACATTGTGTCAAATTTAAAAATAATTATTGAAGTAAACATTCTGTAATAACGAAAAAAGCAAGCAATAGTTTTACACATTCACTAATGAAAAACAAACTGTGTTTAATATATTAATACTTTGGAAAGCGGGACATTTTGGCCAAGAAACGCATTTGACAGAAGACTACAGAAGATTACTGAACTGAACATTCTTGTGATAATTTCATTGTGTGAAACTAATAAGGAAAAAATCATGCTGATGGCATCCTGAAGCTGTGTTCTTGGAATCAAAGAACTCAATGCATTTGATGCATTCATTATATTCTGACAAGCCTCAGTGTTAGTTGTCAGTTTATTACCTACTCTGCTCCATTTTCCAATTTCACAAGCATTACTGTGGTGTGATGACCGCATAAAAGGAATCTTTATTGCTTTTGCTTTTTCTTTTTTCTTTTTCCCAAATCATCCTCATCAAAAGGGACAAAAATAGCACAGTGTGAAAATTATTCTAAATATAGTATGCCATGGAACAGATGCATGGTCTTAAAAGTTCCTGGGGCAAAACGAGCATCTAGACTTCCTACCGGCCTAACATTAGTCCCATTATATCACCACAGCCTTGACCGAGTGCCTGAGCTGTCAGTCATGACATTACACTATTATGGAAGAAATGAGGGAAAGACATTAAGTGAAACAAGGTCAAGAAATAGCTTATGAGACCGGTAAAGAGCAGAGCACTTATGTGATGGCCTCATCTGCAGATACGACTACAGAAGCGCTTTTCTCTTTATGACGCTGTCCGTAAAGTCATTATCTCTAGGTTATTTCTGCAGTTTTAAGTATAGCAGATGTTGTCATCTTTTTCGTTTTAACCATTTTTCCTTTCACCTCCATCATCCTTCATGCAGTTTTCATATTTTTTTTTTTTTCAAATTTCTCCAACCGAGACTTTCAGCTTCTATTTTTGTTTCTGCCTAATGCTTCTTTTCCCACCTGTCTTGTGAAAGATTGCACTGCTCTGTCACATTTGTTTGCTTGTCCTCACTGTCATTGCCCATTCCTCCCTTTCTTTATATTGGGCTTCATCAGACAAGTCGTCTGTTTTGAAATTTAGGCCAGGCTAATCTGCCCCAGGTGATGTGTCGAGCCTTGTGCAAACTGAGGATGACATGGTTAGTCGGGGGCTTGTCCTGTAGCACAAAAAGTCCTCATCTCATTTCAAAACCTCCTTGTTCAGTGGGACTCAGGAAACCGTTGGTATCTGCCACAACTAACTCTGCTCTTAACTTTTCTTTCTAGGTAAAAAAGAGGTTTTTATTCATATATATTTGAAGACATTTAAGTCATTTTTATTACAACAGTTATCGATACATAATATTACAGTTATGGCTGTTGCAATTTGCTTAATGGCAAAAGTTATTTGTGTTCAAATACTCTCTTTTAAAGGATGTGCAATATTTATCGTCTGTGATAATATCGTAATTGTTGTTTTAACAATGTGCGAGCTGATATTATTGAGTATGCCACTCACTTTGCAAAAAACAAGCAAAAACGTTTTGAGAGTCCAAAAGCATTCACTGCGTGATGAAGCCTGTTAGAATGCAGTTAGAATGTCCCTATAATTCATGTTATGAAAGCAAACAATATCCCTGTATGGGTTTGTGTTTCATAAGATATGATATAGTTACATAATTTCACACAAGCAAGAGTGCCGTTTTCCTGAATATTAGTGCGTAAGCGTGAGCGCGATTGCAAATTAGATATTCATTTTATACAAGTTCAAAAAAACAAGAAGTTAATACTGAGTGAGTTACATTTTAGACCCAATATTACCTCTTTATTTCCAAATAGTTCCAAACAAAGCCAGATTAGAGCAACACACGTCTCAGAGCAACACTGTGGTGTTTTTTTTTTCCTGAATTAATCTGTTTTTGAACGAATCAACGATTCAATGATCCATTCATAAAGACAGCCAATGGCTTCGTTTCTAAATGAATCATCAATTTTGAATGAACTGTTTGAATGAATGATTCAATGAATCACTCATTAAGACAGGGACTTGCCACCACCTACTGGCGGTTTTAGTGTCCTATTTATTTATCCATGGCAGGTCTAAACCAGTCAAGGTACCAGCACAAAAACAAACTCAGCAAAATGTTGTTTAATTATCATTAATGAAAAGAAATCCCCCAAAATATATATATTTTTGTCAATATCGCACATCCCTACTCTCTTTAAAATTTGTGTTTTGCAATGATTGAACAATTACAAACATGACTCTGCCCATGAATGCAGTAGTGAATCAGGACAGACCTATCAGTAATGCCAACCAGTTCTAATAAAACCACTTTTTTTGGCTAATCATCACTGACATTATTCTGGCTACTGGTTAAAGTTAAGGGGAGAGAAGTTACTAAGAAACTACAGTTTTGACAAAACAGCTCAAACCTGCATATAAGGAAGTTAAAATAGCATGGTTGCATCAGTGAATGCATTTCTATCACTTTTGCATTTGCTAACACTATCGAGTATGTTTAGTGTTGGGTTTGGTGTAGGGGGTATGTTATTTTCCAACACGATAGAGCATTAACCTTTTAGCGACACTCCCCGGACATTTGAATGTACTTGTACCAACGTAATAAAAACGTGGCCATGGTCACATATTGAACACATGTTTTAGCACCACTCAGTGGAGATTTCTCTTTGAAACTGAGGTTTCAATAAGGTTCATAATATCAGTGTTGCAGAAACGTTGCCACAAGCACGTATTAAAGTGCTGTACCTTTGATTATACAGAACCTTTCGGCTAATCAAGTGTGCAGTGGCAACCTGGCACATTTCTGTTAGTTGATAACCTGAAACTACTGAAGCTTTGACCAAGGAGTCATAGTTCAAGGAGTCTGAGCAATGTGTGGCACTCCATTTCAAGTGATAAACCAGCCTAATTAAAATTCGGAAATTTTATACTGACCCTAATGTTTGCTGCAGCTCTTTTCATCAGATCAGCAGCATAGTGTCACCATCTGTCAAACTCAGAACGAAGCATAAAAAAACATCTGGTAAAATAGTCATGAAGCCATGACGTAGTCCATGTGCTGAAATACAGGTCTGTCAAAGCCATACTATTGCTTTGTGTGAGGAACAGAAGTCATGATTTAACAAAACTCTTTAAACATTAACATAATGCTAAGTCTTTTATTAATGTGTTGTGCTGCCGAGGTTGCTGTGTGTGTGCTGCTTGTATCAGTCACAGTGTGTCCTTGCTCAAGGGGAAGCAATAACCAAATTAGGACTCCAAGAAGGATCGGGTAGAATTTAAGTGAGATGTACAGCCATTGTTTACAAGATTTCAAAAATCATGTTCTTTATATAAATGTCCCAATCAAATGCTGAATATGTTATTTCAGTGTATAACAGTAACTCATTTTGCCCCTAGCATTTTTTTTTTAAGTAATTTGACAAGTCCATGTTAAGGCTGCTGTGATAAAATCTTCTCGGACAGTGCCTACAAGAGGACAATTTGCATCCTTAATGGGTGGCACCCATGAGCGCTGGTATTGTGTTTCCATAGCTACAAGTCGTTACGCCGGTTTACACAAATACATGCTGTGTAATTGCAAGGCAATGTAAGAATCTCAGTTTCTCAGTCTAGATATTCTCTCTCAGATTAGTTTATTACCATTACCCAATGTCGGATCTCTAATGAGCTTTCATATGGATGGGTGTGATAACGTTTTTGTTTGATTGCAATCAGGACTTTGAATTATGAGTGCTTCATGATCAAATAACATGCTCTGACTTTTCAATGTTGTAGGCTTATGAATGAGTACAACCTTGTCATTTCCCCTTGGTCCAGGAAAACACAATCACACACAAAAAAGTGAACTTTTTTTATGAATTCATATTAAATATTCTGCTATGTAACCAGTAAAGCACTGGACTCAGGATTTAATCAGACATGCCACACAATCAATAGCAATTATAAGTGGGGAGAATTTGACAGTTCACTAAGAAAGCTTGTTAGATGCTGAGGTAAGTAGGTCTTATTGAAATCACAGAATGAATACAACCGGCACCAGTTCATTTGGATCTGTGTTAGCTTTAATAATTACCATGATATTTTATTTTCTAATTCTCATTTTGAAGTGATTATCCTCATTGCCTTGTAATATAATAATAATATGGCAGGCATTATGTCTCTTAAAAAATAGCCTTTACCTGCCTCTTTGTGTTCACAGTCATGTTTGTGATTGGTATACAGTGATCTAAAAGGTGCTGTATGTAATTTGACCGTACTAAAGCATAAAAATGCCTTAATATGTTTGCAGATATTTAGGAAACATGCTAAGTTCAGATAATTGTTTCTCTGAAATACAATGCTACAGACAGTTATTCTACTTTGAAATATGATTCTGTGTCGGAATGATTCTGTGTCCCAAGAGTATTTCAGCACCCCGGGTTGCCAGTTGGTGGAAAACACAGCGTATTGCAGCTATGGAATCCAGGAAAATTAACTGGGTCAGAGATCACAGATTCTACACGACCTAAAAAGCTCCATAACCAGAGGAATGTGAAAACACGGATAAATCAACACATCAATGTACAGTGCAAGACTCGTTGTCTAACATTGTCGGCTGTGCTCGTTTCTTGTTGCATCTGGCAACCCATCTGAGCATCAAGTCTGCAGAAGAGGAGGGTGGGGAAACAACGCTCTCCAATATTTGGAGTTTGGAATGCAGTGCCCATTTTAACCACTAGCTGTCAATATTACAAACTGCATCTTTAATGCCAACATTTTTCAGATCCTAGACATATCTTGCCACCATTATTTATTTTTATTTTTATTTTTTTCCATTGGACAGCAGTAATGCCCTGTGCCACTATGAACTCCTGTTTCTCCTCCTGCTTTTTGAGCTAATGCTTTTTCGGGGTTTTGGCCTGGAACACAGTGTTGCCAAGTGTGTTTTGCTCAGCAGTCAAATGATGGAAAACCCAGAGTGGCAATGGCAGTAATGGATGAATGACAGCCAATCATGTACTGACCAGTCAGATTGCCAGCAGAAAAGAGAGAGCTTTGAAAATATGCATTAACAGAGAGGAAGAAAGACAGTCGGTATGAGTTCAGAAATCACATAACACAGTAAGTGAGAAACAGAGATGACACTGTATAGGGACAAGACAAAGGAAAATAACAGACAATCTTATTTGTCCCCATTACTCAATGGCCCATTTCTCTTTGTCTCCTCTGAATAGAGAGATTTCAGATCTCTCGCTGCTTTCAGTGTGAAAATTCTCTTTATTTTGGAAGGTGATTGTAACCAGTACCGGCGCTTGGTTGTCTGCAATATGTGCAGGTCATTTTGAAATAATCAGCAATCAGGCTGATGAGACAGGCTGTTTGATTTTCCTTTTCTTTGTGTGGTTGCTTTCATTATTGTATCTGTTCAATAATCAGAGCGATGCATGAATGTGAATAACACACAAAAGGCTTTAAGGCAGGAAACTGGTGGAGGGTTTCAAAACAGTTGTATTGTGCATGAATCTTTAGCATTGTTAAAATGTCCTTTTTGGCAGACATCACTTACTTCTTTCTCTCTTAAAAAAATTAAATAAATCTTTTCATGCTGACTTCAAGGTTACATTTCTATATGCATATAGTTATGACGTGAGTCATGTGAAAGGACTTAAGCCTACATAATACTATCCTTGATAATACTATGTTTCTAAAATAGATGAATAAAAGAAAAACTTCACATTCTTGAGACTGACACGGAATTCACTGTTTGATGCTGGTGGTCGCTTGTAGTCTTGAAGCTTTACATCTGCTTGGGAAACAAAGAAATGTTGCAGCCACTTTGATGAAATGCTTTTCACCAGAGCTGCTGGCATAAGAGCTGCTCCAATCTTATATAGCAGCAGGGAATTAGAAGCCACAGATTATATTTCAGACCACTCTTTTGTGACATGACCATCTATAAGTAACGCACACTGCAGGAGACCCAATACACAAAAGCAGCTCCTAATGAAAAAAGAAACTGTTTCAAATGATACAGCACAACAGTTGTGTTATCCTTCCACAGTAAATGTTAAATGAAAGCCTATAATGTAATCTCATTCATAGTTACACATTTAAAAGGTATAATGTTTTATAGGTACTTTAAAGATTAGACCACTATCCGTTTTATACGATGCATTATAAGACATTCTGAATGCGTATAAATCTTCACAAAAAAAAGTGTTACCACGTTTTTCAGAAATATAGCAATGCAACCCTTAAATCCCAGATTTCACACCCTTTGATTTCTCCTCACTTTTAAGTAAAATCTCCATTTGATTGCTTAAGTGGATTAAAGAGGTTGGCTGAATTGAAGTGAATTAAACAGATCATTAGATTGATCGCTTCGTTGGACGCTGTTCCACTCAGAAAACAGTACAAAACTCTCAGCTGTTTGCCTGTTGTCTCTGGGCGGTCTCCAAGCAACAGCATGTCTGCTGCTTGCCTTTTGAGCATCTAAGCGCATTTAAGGTGAGCATTTTTTTTTTTCTAGCACAATTTGTGCAGTAGCTTGCGTCCCACTAGTTGGCACCACGCTTGCCCATGTCAGACATTCTTGTAGAGCCTGTGCCCTGCAGATAAGCGCTGCGATGTAGATGACTTCACAGTTTGCACAAACTGGCTAGCAGCTCAGTGGCTCGGATCATCCTCTTCTGCTGCTTAGACAAAGATATTCAAAGTAGCTTCAATTAGGAGCCTTGTGGTCTCAAATATAACTTGAATGCCGTTCTGTGAGAGTTTAAGAGCATTTCTAATTATCAAAATGTTAAAAATAATACCTATCGAGTATTAAATGGACATCATGATTGGTTAAATAGTTTTAATAATTAACCATATTAATTTTCAGTAGACCAGAATATACTAACAGATGCCTCATTATGGGAAATCAGTGATTCATTCATTGCAGGAACCTTCAGCAACAACTTGAATCTCATAAAATGCAGATTAAGATTGTTAAATTAAATTAAATTAAGTCCTGAAATGGAATAAAACATTAAAAGGGAACTGCAGCATAAATATTCAGTCGTCTTATAAATCTTTCTCAAACCATCTGAGGGTTTATTTCGTTTTTTTCTGGTAGAAAATGGACGTTTTTTTCCCCCATCATCCCACTGAAGAGGAGCTCAAGTGGTTACATTGTCCTCTCGGCTCTCAATGCTGCTGTAGGGATAAAAACTCAACCCCCATTTTCACTTCTCACTTAGGTTTTTTTTTTCTCCGTTTGAAGTACCTTAGCATTATCAACACCTTTCTTTTGGGGTTGACAAATCCCAACACTCCATCTCATAGCTCATTAGCTCAACACGTTATGCCACAACCCAACGACCACCATATTTGAGTCTGTCAGGCGCTTGTTGCTGGAGTGTCTTCAGTAGCATTAGGCCTATATGTAGAAGTCACTTCTCCTGGGGTTTCCCTCTTTTCAGTTATTCTTCTATTGCTGAAAAGTAGGTCACAACCCAGTGCCCCAGCAGGGCAAGTGTTAGAAAAGCCCAGAACAAATTTTTTTTTCTTCTCTTGTGTGACCTTGCATGGATTGGCCAGACCTCTGCACAGAAGTTTTGATCTTTAAATTAATCATATTTTGACAATATGCTTCTACTGTTTTTTTCTTTGGAGAACTGCTCATGTGCTTTCATACTGAATTAGAAGAGCATGTTAGCTCACTTACTGTATGTCTTATATTCAATGAATGTGTATTATGAAATTAGTCCTTTAGAGACAGCACATACATGCGGGAAAAAAGGTGATCAGGGTCTTATGGATATTGCGTTGTGGATAATGATAATGTCACATCTTACTTTCGGGTCAAAAATTTGCACAAAACGTTAACGTATATTATTCTTGATTAAACGACTGGCGATGTTATTGTTCATCTTTTGTTCTTTCACTTTTTTCTTTTGAGTCTCCATCGGGCTTCTTCTGCCATAATTAACACATTCCATGTGCTATAATTAATACAGATGACTTAAAAGGGATCAAGTAAATTCTTAAGAGTGTGGAAAGGGCTGTGGGAAAAGCAGAAACAGAACGAGGAGAACTGTAATTAAACGGCTGTAGAAAGGCCACTGAAACAGGGTTTTAAAATTTCACAATTAATGGAATGGCTGAAAACTTCATTGCAAGTCATGTTTCTGGTAAGTCACATGCTCTCCGTTGTTTGTGTTCTCAGGGTTGTTATTCTCCACTGGGGAGACTTTGGCAATGAAATAGTACAAATATTTGAAAGGGATGTTTCAGGTTTCAAGTACAAGTCAAATGCTATGCATAACATCACAGACATGCTGTTGATTTCCTCAGAAAATGACTTCAACTTGTCACTCAGTATGCAAAAATAAGAACAGTAAGTGCATATGGGGAAAATGAAAGCAAAAATGTGAAGC
>NW_015666206.1:164188-166969 GCF_001515625.1 Sinocyclocheilus rhinocerous
TACACTGTCCTGTGTAATAAGCACAAAATGGCAAAAAAATAAAAAAGGTTGCACTTGCATATTAGTGAGTTTTACTTTACAGTTACATGGTTGCTACTGTAAATGAAAACAGCGAAAATATGGTTATTTCTTCTACAGTAAGTTACTTGTCACTAGCTGCCAGTTAATTACTGTAGTTCTTTTCTACAGTAAGTTACTTGTCACTTGCTGCCAGTAAATTACTGTAGTTCTTTTCTACAGAAAGTTACTTGTCACTTGCTGCTGGTTAATTACTGTGAATTTCACAGTCAGTTTCTTACAGTGTAGGGTATGTAGTGGGTTTTCTCTGCCAAAGCTGAACTCTGTGTGAAGCAAGCATTTATATGAAATTAAATTATTGACAACAAAAAGAATAGACATTTTTAAGAGGATGTTATCCTAGTCCCATGCTCTCCGTTGTTTGTGTTCTCAGGGTTGTTATTCTCCACTGGGGAGACTTTGGCAATGAAAGAGTACAAATATTTGAAAGGGATGTTTCAGGTTTCAAGTACAAGTCAAATTCTATGCATAACATCACAGACATGCTGTTGATTTCCTCAGAAAATGATTTCAACTTGTCACTCAGTATGCAAAAATAAGAACAGTAAGTGCATATGGGGAAAATGAAAGCAGAAATGTGAAGCTTATATTGTTTATATTAATTCCTCCTAAAGGGATCTGTGAAGTCACAAGGGCAAATACAGTTGAATACTTGTAGTAGTGCCTCCAGAGCATTGACCATTAGTTATACATTGTCACACCACAAGCCCCGCCCACATTTGCTTACACTGGATGCAAGCATCGTGTCATGTCAAAAGCAAATAGAACCCATTATAATCACTGACGCTGTCTACACTGGATGCACTATACAGATGCATATGTAGTTTCTGACATACTCCACACACTTGAGTTTATATCACTGAAAACCAAATGTTTAAGCTTGCAATGCATAAAAATGATTGAACAAGATCAACAAATTTTCAATTACAACACAGCACTTACCCATAAAGGCAAGTGAGACTCTCTCATCCTTACCCTTATGTTTTACTGTTGAGCCTGACAGTACATGCCACAGATGTCATTCATGGTCTGGTCTGTAAATTTGATTTAATCCCAGAGATTTCCTTTATTTACAGTCATGTTACAGAAAATACAGTTTATACTACACTGTAAAAAAAAATCATGTGAAATCTACAGGAATTTACTGTGTTTGTGCACAGGAAATTACTGTATACTAGTTCACAGTAGAATACCGTAGTTTCAGTCAAAATTGCAGTAATGTAAGAAGTACTGTGAGTGTCACAGTAACCAGCAATGTCTTGTAGAAAATCACAGTAACTTCCAATGTATTGTAGAAAACACAATTACTGTGAATTTCACAATCAGTTTCTTACAGTGTAGGGTATGTAGTGGGTTTTCTCTGCCAAAGCTGAACTCTGTGTGAAGCAAGCATTTATATGACATTAAATTATTGACCACAAAAAGAATAGACATTTTTAAGAGGATATTATCCTATAAGCAAATATTAAACTAATGAAGAAACTTTTAATTTGCTTGAACAAATTAATAGTAATCATATCTGACAAGAATAAACACATTCAACTCTATAGACCTTACAAGCCATCAGGGATGAACTAGGACTAAACAGCAGCTCAGTAGTCGGGACCGTAACAAAATATTGCCTGCCATATTATCTAGTTCATAAATATCCGAAATAGCTTTTTTTTACATTGCAAAGGCAGTGCAATTAAATTGGACAATAAACAATGAATCCCTTTCCTCTCAACACCCATTGAAGCTGTGATTATATGATCTCTCTTCATGTTGACTGAAAACAGCAACTGCATCGTGGGTTATTTGAGGCTATGCATCTTTCCCTTACCAGTCATTAAAACTTTAAAGTTTACATTAAGTTTACATTCCTCTAGTCAGTGGCAGATCCTTACATACAGTAGTCAAACAACCATTCTGATTTTTGTATTAATTATGGTTTTTAATCAAACAATTCAAATATATTTCACACCAAAGATTTACACAAACTGCAGAGAGTCGATAGTTTGCAGAAAGTCTGAACCAGTCTACAGATTTTGGTCAGTCAGAATTGACAGATTGCACAGAAAATCATGTGCTGTATGATAGGCACATACTATGCTAGCTTCAGGCTATTATTTCATCCAGTCTGAGGATATCAAACCTGTTTGATATGTTGAGCCGATTTCAAAACACGTTGTTTTCATTTGTCATGCGTCTCCTACTAACACGGCACTAGGTTTCTGCATTTGTTGATGTCCAGTTTTTTCTCTGGAACTATTTACAAAGTCAGGTTTTAAAAGTAATTTAGTGTATTCCATCCTTTAATGTATAAGCTTAAGATGTTAATTTAATGTTTAACGTAATATTTCAAACAGATTTACTAAATGTAATATTATTACTGGTTTTGTTAATTCTATTCATGACATATGTTCTTCTATATGTTCTTCTATTGAACAATTCACCTGTCACGTGGCGAACATAACAAAAGACTCCTGACTCTGGAGGTGAACAAATAATTTATGTTTCTCATAATTTAATTCTATAATAATTCTCATTATATCCATACATAAATTTTCCAAAACACTTTGTCAACTCATGGGAATGCTGGACCATTATTATAATCACCGTCTGCATTATGATTTCATAAAAAAAAAAAAAAAAAAAAATACTTGATACTAGGGGCCAGATTTACTAAACAGGGCAAATTAGCATTAGAGCGCAATTCCATAA
>NW_015666206.1:167537-169193 GCF_001515625.1 Sinocyclocheilus rhinocerous
AAAAAAAAAAAAAACTTTGGTGGAATACAAACAACGTGATTATCATGTAATTGTTCATGAATGGCCCATCACTAGTGGGAGCTACTAGAACACTGGAGCTGCTCCTGAATACTGGGCATGTTTAGACATGTATTTCAGCTTCCCAATTGCTAACAGATTCTAACAGATGTGCGATTTCTAGTTATCTGGAATAGTACTGCATTACAATCAGGTAATTAAAGCTGAGCGCTGTGACAATCTTGCAGGCAGTTCACTTCTCATTAGAGACCTTTGCATGGTGCCAGACAGTTAGTTTGACAGTGTTTGCACTCTGTAACGTTATTTTTGATATCACTCATGACTCACAGCCACTGTACATACTGTATGCTCGCCCTAATGGGCCTTGTAATTCTTTGCATGAGTTTTTGCCATGTGCTTTTTGAAAATGGCATGTTAGCTGGAGCAGAAATTTCAGGTGACTAAAATGAATGTGGTTGGTAAAGCCCATTTTGGTTTCATGTCTGATTGAAGGTTGAGTTGGAGTTGCTTTGGGCAGGAACAACAGGAACAACAGGACCAACAATCCAAAATCCAGGAACATGTCCTACATAGCTATTACATTAAAACTGTCTAAGTGCTATGAATGGACCAAGGACCATGTGGTGTGCAAATATTTCATACAGCTACCCTGGCTGCAAGCATATGTTGAGCAGAACGCCACTGGCACTTTTCATGCATCTTCAGTCTGTAGGATTTTGTATTTCACTCTTGTATTTCACACTTGTATTTCACTCTTTCATTTTGTTTTCACCATTCCTCCAAAGTTTTTTTTTTTTGAAGCCAAATATGATTATCCCCTTGCGAATATAATGGAAGTTATTGTTAAGGGGCTGACAAGACGTGAGACGTGCGGATCCATGTGCAAGCTTTATTTAAAGCAGAAGAGGTCAGAAACACAGGCAGGGTCGAACAATGGCAAACAGGTATATGGCGGGCAAGACACAAGAATAATCCTAGGGCTAGCGTAGGTCAACGATCGGCGAACAGAATCAAAAGGGCGAGACTAGAGGGGATAAATCCAGGAAAACAGGCAAAGATCAGAAACCAAGAAAACAGACAGGGCAAGACTAGGAAGCTAACGAGGGCTCTGTAGAGTAGCTATCACTGCTGGCGATAAGCGCATACAATACTCGGCAGTTTGATAGGAGTCAGATTGAGTGATATATAGTGAATGTGTGATTGGATACAGCTGTGTGCAATCAGTGCTGTGTGCAATCAGTACAATGGATGATGGGATATGTAGTCCGGGATGATGCAACAGTTTGTGTAGTGCGAGAGTCAATGTAATGGAAAGGGTGACCTCTGATGGCTAGCAGACGGAAGTTCATGGACCGGATACGTAACAATTAACAGCTCCGGTTGTTTACACCTTACTTTCAATGCAAGTTGGTGCTTCCAATTATTTTTGTGGTACAAAAACGGTTTGTTAAGCTGTTTGTTGTTGCAAACTGGTCTTTGTTATCATATTGTTTTAATTTATTGTAATCATAAAAATACTGGTATGTAGCAAAAATAGTATTATTTTAATTTAATTTAATTTAATTTAATTTAATTTAATTTAATTTAATTTAATTTAATTTAATTTAATTTAATTTAATTTAATTTAATTTAATTTAA
>NW_015666206.1:170139-182924 GCF_001515625.1 Sinocyclocheilus rhinocerous
AATCCAGGAAAACAGGCGAAGATCAGAAACCGAGAAAAACAGGCAAGGCAAGGCAAGGCAAGGCAAGGCTAGGCTAGGCTAGGCTAGGATGCTAACGAGAGCTCTGTAGAGTAGCTATCACTGCTGGCGATAAGCGCATACAATACTCGGCCGTTAGAAGGAGTGAGATGGAGTGTTAAATAGTGAGTGAGTGATATGAAACAGCTGTGTGCAATCAGTGCTGTGTGCAATCAGTGTAATGAATGATGGGATATGTAGTCCGGGGTGATATGCAACAGTGTGTAGTGCGAGAGTCAATGAAATGGAAAGGGTGACCTCTGATGGCTAACAGACGGAAGTTCATGGACCGGATACGTAACAGTTATATATTTTTCATGGATAAATCCATTCATATTGTGTGAGAAAATTAACCATGGCATTATGAAGTCAACATACTGTTTCATAAAGTGAAATAAGTGGTTTATATTGGTATTGTATTAAAGCCAAAGCAAATTTGTATTGTTAAAAACTATGACTGTCAAAATGAAAGTAGTAACATTTGAGAATTAAGTCAAATTCTATTTTTGCTTAAAATTATTAAATGATTATTTAAACGTATTTAATGTATAATTAAAATGTTCTAAAATCTGTTTTTACCTGAACTATATTTATGCAACAGTTACTTCTGGTCCTTGAATCTGATTGGCTGAGAGGTCTTTCCAGCCATGCAATATTCTACCAGTTTCACCACAGGAACCATTTCACTGTTTGTATAATCTGAAATAATTTCTCACAGTGAGCATCATGGTCGTGGAAATTTTACAAATACTACTGTTCTTGTGTTATGGAATGTATTTTGAAGAGTTTGTAGGCGAGAATGTAGTTGTTTAAACATAAAATATATGTTTTATTTATAAAGATAGTGCCTATTTGAAAATTTGGATATATTTGGTGATGTGAGCTCCAGGGCGTCAGCGGCTGTTCAACGCTCATGAACCAGCTGAGAACATCCTTACTTCAGCCAGCTCTTCTGGAATTCGCCGCTGACTCTATATTGGTTAAACATGATCTATAATTTGTCTTGAGTAAATCTAATGGGCAGTCTTTGGTCTCAATCTATTATTTGTCCCAGAGCAAATAGTTTTGCCTGAGGCAAAGTTTCATAACTTTAGAACTTTACTGCTTCATCAGAGTGCTGCCTTTGTACTTTTGACTGAATTGCTTAGCAACTTTATAATAGCTGCTGTTGTTTATTAAATATTATTGTTCAATAAATAATATAGTGTATAAATAATAATAGTATTTAATAATAGTATTTGGTATTGGCGACAAGAGACTGTCTTTATAAATGACTCAGTAGCAAAGACTTTTATTTTGAAACAAGGTTGTAAACAAGGACGTTATTTTTACTTTCAACAACACCTTGTAAGACAGAGCCAACAAATGCACTGAGCAGTACTGTCATGGGAAATCACCCTGTAAGGACCATTTTAAATTGAAAGACCCTTAGAATGATACTAAACATAAAAAGGTTAAAATCATAAATTCTTAAGATATAATAACCACAATTTAAATGGTTTTCTTTGAGATCCTCTCTTTAGATTAGAAAGTTTTTGTTGCATGACATCTGTTTTGTGAAAGTTCCTGAATTTTGGGCTTCATCAAGAGATCAAAGCAGCCTTACAACCCTTAACAGATGAAAGTATAGTATGACAAAGATATCGCTTTTCTCAGCGGACATTCAAACTAATGTTTTATTCTGAAAATGAGATTGAGTTGAAGAATGAATGCTCTATCATATGCAGGTAATTACACTCGCTCATTGAATCTTTCTTTCATAACACTCTACTTAATACAATGAGCTTTTATCTTCAATGAAGCAACTCTGCGTTCTTTCATTACAATCTCTAAAGTGACATTTTGAATTAGTAACTGAGGCTTGAGCTCATCTGTTAAACTGTCAACTTGAGATTTGAATCTGTGCTGGAAGTAGTTCCACACACTTGTGCTGTCGAACTGTTGCATAAAGGCAATATCACACTCGTAGTCATGGCTCTATATCAGCACAGCTGTGATTACAGAATATACACATCAGGTCATGTGCACTAACATCTAGTGCTTTGTCTCTATGACACGTGTTTGTTCTTTGTCTGACCAGGACAACAGCTCTCTGTACAGCTCGCTGAAGAAGCTTCAAGCAAATCACCCTCATTGGGTTGTAATGTGGGAACATCTATGCTTGTCTGATCACATTCCAATCAACTTTCTGTTCTTCACCAACACCTTGTCATAATCATTCTCATTAACAGTAAACTTCTGTTTCTTGTCCCATTCTGATTTGCCTTGAAGCAATAGTGCTGTATTTATTTGTCACTTTATGAAACCATGTTAGTGCTGACTCATAAGTTAACATCTACATACAGGGAACATCAGTATTGTAGGTACTCACTATGAACAAATGTTATTATTATAAAATATATGCAAATTAGAAAAAACAACCTTGAGCAGAAGTAGCGGTGTACTACACCATCCATCAAAGTGTCATTTCTGATGAGTTTATAGCAAAGGGCCTTTGCAATATTTAAGTTGTACAATATTTGCATGTGTTTTTGTTTTGTCCATGTTTTGTTGAGAAATATTGTCTTTCATGCATAACCCTGTATGCAGTATTAGCAATAATGTATTATTCAGATAGAAGAATGAATGTGTAAAATGTGCATTAATTATAATTATAATATTGATTAATCAATGACCTCACTATGGTGCTTCTGCCTCAACCCTGAAGGGGTCATTTTATGTTATGCACTGTTTAAAAAAAGCACAGTACATAAAGCAGGGTTTTTTAATTAAATAAATTAGAAAAAAAATAGAATAGAATATAATAGGTAAGATTCACTTACAGAACGTAAGCTTCTGGAGGGTGCATAAGTCTGAACTTGCGAGTTTTGGTATATTGGTGCAGAGCCAGTGGTTGTCTTGTAGGCAAACATCAGTACCTTGAATTTGATGTGACCAGCTATTGGCAGCCACAGCAAACTGATGAAGAGAGGTGTGATGTGGGCTTTCTTCAGCTCATTGAAGATCACTCTCGCTGCTGAATTCTGGATCACAAATGTCCATTCATTTGAGATAAGCAGACCAGTACCTCCATCCCTCCCAATCGGGCAAGGGTGTGGGAAAAAGTGAAATTAGTGAAGACGACTGCAGGATTGGCAGTGTCCTCAGGTTTAATCCAGGTCTCATTTAGGGTCATGAGGTTGAGACTTGAATGAGTAGCAATAGATGAAATAAAGTCTGCTTTGTTTACAGCAGACTGACAGTTCCAGACACTAATTGGAATAGAGAGTAAAGTAGTAGAGGACATAAGGACAGTACGCAGATTGTTAGGATTGCACTGCCTCCAACGAACTGAGCGTGATTTACGAGTGTTAGTAGTAATAGTAGAGATTTGAAAGCACTTAGTGAGTACAATTGACTAAAACAAGCAGATGAGAACCTTACTACTTAGCAAGCGGAAACTGAAAAACCACGCAATACGCACAAGAACAAACAACTTCAGCACACATTTACCATGGTAAACACAGTAAGCAAAACAATGTTTCCTAGCAATGACAACCACGCTAAACATGCTAACTGCTTCTTCTATCAAGTACTTGCAAACATGGTTAATAGGTACTTTACCTGGCTTTGGCCACTCCTTACTACTTAGCAAACCAAAACTGAAAAACCACGTTATACGCACAAGAACAAACGCGACTTCAGCACGCAGTTACCATGATAGACACAGTAAACAAAACAATGTTCCCCTTCAAGAGAACTCGCACTGCATCCTCTAGTGGACACTATGGGGAATGCCATCACATAACTGTGCTCTGTATCTGAAGCACATGTGAAAATACTCCAATCCATTGAACCGCGACATTGCATGAGCGCGTTTGCCTCTCATGGGATTTGAAGAAGCTCATAGCGATGCATTCGCAACAGTGGATTCTGTTCTCGAGGGATTCTAGCATTGTACGGAATGCATGCTGAATGCCGAATGCATCCTTTGTGATGCGAATGCGGTGAGATTGACAGCCTACTGTCCACGGTTCGAGACCCGCTGTTGCCAAGATAGTTAGCCAGATTGTTTGCATGGTTTGTAGGCGGAGCATGGAAGTGACCTGACCGGAAATGTTTTGCCTTTACAGGAATTCCATGTTGTTTCTATTCTTTATACGAAATAGAAACTATGTAATATGAGAGAGTGAATGCGACTGGTGTGATGCATTCGCCAGACTGACTGAAAGTGACAGATAAGGAGCTTTTCTTTTCTGTTCTCTCCCGAGGGATAGTAGCCAGCGTTTGCATGAGCACATAAGGCTCTTGGAAGGATTATAGTGACGCTCGAACTTAGCATGCTTAATGCGTGTTGTGTTCCTTGCTCTCTTCTTAGCAGCTTCTCAGGTCGGGTTGCCTCCAGTGTATTTACGGTGACCCACCTGAAACATCAAAGTTGGTAGCTGTCTGAGGACAGTTTCCCTTTAACTAGCTGCTCTTTGGCTTAAGTGGACCGAGATGTCCCTCACTTAGTATGTGGATATTGAAGTAGAGTTCCTTGCTCCCTCTGTTTGGTCTGCATGTATGGGTTTGGGTTTGGGCTGCTCTTTGCCTTGGGCTGTTTCCCTTGTAATTTGAGGTGTTGAAGTAGATGGTACATGACTATAGGTTGAGTCTCTTTTTAGGCTCCCTATTTGGAAAGCATTTTTGTCAAAGATTTACCGGTTGAGGCTGGTTTCCTTTGATAAGATCTCCCCCCTGAGTGTGAGCTCTTTCCCTACCTAATATTTCTGTTAGCATGGTCGGGCTGCCTCCCCGCTTCTAGAGCTTTAAGTAGGTGGTCCCCCTGATGTTCTTTTTTTATATGTTAGGCTGCCTCCCCTGATTTCAGGGTATTTCCAAGTAGGTGGTCCCCCGCAATCCCACATGCATTGGACTGTCTCCCTTACATTTGGGTTTCAAGTAGATGGCCCATTGCCTCCATTGCCTGTTTGAGGACAGTTGTGTTCCCAACTTGGTTGAATGGAATGTCCCTCCTTAAAATATTAGTTTTGGTTGGGTTCCCCGTTTTCCCCAAGTTATTTTAGCTGTCCAGGTGTCTTGGTGTGCCCCCCTTTTTTAATCAGTGTATGTTTGTCACTATTTTTGGTGCTCTCTCTCCAGGTGGACAGGCAATGCACTGAGGCATGGCATAGTGGGGATTTCATTCCTCATTGTGTCCACTAGAGGACGCAGTGCGAGTTCCCTTGAATGGGAATGTCTCGGGTTACACATGTTACCATGGTTCTCTGAGAGGGAACGAGACACTGTGTCCCCTTGCCATGACTAGTTCCTGCCTGTTTCACGTCTCCTTCAGACAAAGAAGTTGATGATGTGAATTACAGCTGCCCTCTTATACTTCCAGGCATGCCGCTAATGACATCACGGGCTGAGTGGTCCAATGGATTGGAGTGTTTTCACACGTGCTTCAGACACCGGTCATGCTGATGGCATTCCCCATAGTGTCCAATAGAGGACGCAGTGTCTCATTCCCTCTTGGGGAACCATAGTTACATGCGTAGCTTGAGATGTTTCCTAGCAATGATTATGCTTTTTTTGTCATCAGAAATGTTCGTGGTGCTCCGCGTACAACAGCGCATGCGTGAGGTGAATGTTGAGACAGAACAAGTCAAGTAGGTGAAATTGTGCATGTGTCGAGCTCATCCGTCCGCGCTCATCCACGGTTGAGTTTACTTCGAAAGCTGTGCAGACGTGGGGGAATCACGATGCCGACTCAACATCGTATGGACAATGGCATCGTCTATCGGCCCAACCCTAGCTGCCAGTTACACACAAACACAAAACACTGAATAGGCATAATTTGTCTTGTTTGGAATGCAATAAAAATGCAATACATGAAACTCACTTATTGACAGATAGCTGTTTTCAAACGCTTATGTGTGCTTTGTGTGTGTTTGTTTTTATGCATGCTCGCGACTGTGCATAACTGTGTAAGTAGATAAATGCACTTGCATCTTTAAAATGCGTTTATGATGTGAAATTCATGTAAACACAGTCAGTTATTTCTCAAGGACAGGAAAAAAACATCTGAATCTGAACGGATTGTGAGCTGCCTAAAGATTCCCACACCTACAGGTTTTCACTGTATATACTGTAAACAGGGAACTAACAGGTAGCATGTTTACATTGTTTACTGTTAAAATCACTATAATTTTTTACTGTGTGGATCTAACTTTAACTTTTCACTTCAAATAGAAACAGTATTTTTTTACCATACAAATCTAAATAAATAACAGCACACCACCAACCTGACATATTTTTAATGAATGTCTAGGCTACAAACACTTCTTCTTCCTTAAACAGTATTAACATATCTTAAATTCATTAAACTTTAAAGAAGTAAAAAGTCTTAAATATCTTAAATAGCATTAAAAAAATAATTTAACCATTTGAAGAGGTCTTAAATTTGAGGATGGAAAGACAGACGACAATTAAGCTAGATTTACTCTGCCGAGTTGACGGGACTCTGAGTGAAGTATGTGTGAGTATAATGGAGTGAATCAACATAAATTTCCCCTCCTCGCTCAAAGCATTCTGTAATCAGTCCACTCCAACTCCACTCCCTGTTTTCAAGTTCCAAGGCCTCGTCCAATGTGTGTCACAGCCTGTCTTAGTGATGAAAAACAATCTGTGATACATGATGCATTTTGAGATTGTTTGGGTTTATTCTGGTATTAAATGGTATTCGTTTTATTTCCTTAGGTTTTATAATCATTGAATTTGATTGTGAAAATCCTGCTTAACTCATTCCTGTGCTTTCTGATGTAGATGTCATTTGGTGTCAGCTTTCACTTCTTGTGATGTGCAGACTACTTCTTGGGAACTGAAGTACTCACAAAACTTTAATCTGAAACAACTTCAGATAGAAATCTGGAGCTTACTACATAAATGATGTACACCGGCATGCGCATGACAAGCATACACGTTTTAATGCTGAAAACTCAACCCGTCATTCACTGAGAAACAGCCGGTATGATTTCTTGCCATCATGGCAAAATATTCTACTGAAGCCTGGAAGGCATTTGTAATGAGTGGTTTTATCTGACTTGTTTTCTCCCTTTGTGCAATAGCTTCTTGACATTTATGATTGACTGGGCAACATAGATTCCCGTCTGTTGCTTCCCAAATATCTTTCCAGCAAATTGGACCTTGTGAAGCATGACAAAAAGCTCATAGTTCTCGGATGTAATGCAGAACATAAAACAAAAAAAGAGACGTGTCCTGTATTTGTTTGCTGTCACATACTCAGTTACAAGATTCAGTTACAGATCTTACTGAATGATTAATGTGGCGTTCTAAAGATTTCAACATTCATTTTTAACTCCTGAAGAACTTTGAATTTTGCCACTATTTTTATTCATGACATTAGATGACTTATTAAATGTAACCATATAAGATTTATTTTGATGTTTGTTCCCATAGAGAACCTGTAGAGGATTACCTCATCAATAATGGAAGCCTTAAAAGATGAGCGATTTTCATCACTGGAGAAGACGCTGTTGATTTGAGACGATTTCTATTCCCAACTCAGCAGAGGTTCACTGAGGACAGTGTCCCCTGTTCGGTGTTAGCAATATGGTCAGAGAGATAACTCTTGGAAAAAGCTTGTTTTATCCCTCCAGCGACAGCTGTGAAAACGCAATCATTCGAGTTTGAACTTTTGAAGGAGCCTTAAGGATCTCGCACCAACAAGGCTGCATCTCTCCTTAAAATGCGATGAATTATTGAAGTGTACAACTGAGAAAAGCATCTCGACCAATCAAGGCCAGCCAAACAGGAAAATCTGTTAAATGTGAAGCCTGAAAAAAAGTCAGAATCTTTTCCTGTTCTTGAGTCGTTTGCCGAGATTGGAGAAGAGCTTCACATGCCATTACACTTGGGGGTGAAGTGAAGTTTAAAAAGGGCTGTCAGAAAGTCTTGACTAATTCTTTTTTTTTCTCTCTCCTCTAGGAATACACGATTGATGTGTTCTTCCGGCAAAGTTGGCGGGATGAGAGGCTGAAGTTTGATGGGCCTATGCAGGTCCTTCCACTTAACAACTTGCTTGCCAGTAAGATTTGGACTCCGGATACTTTCTTCCACAATGGGAAGAAGTCAGTAGCCCACAATATGACTACACCCAATAAACTTCTGCGGCTGGTAGACAACGGAACTCTTCTCTACACAATGAGGTAAGACTTCAAATCTTGGTAGTCTCTGTGAAGGCCTTGATGCATGTTGAACAACTTAATTTAGTGTTTTGCATAGTTTCTGCTTCCAGTCTACAATGCAAGCAAGCGATCTAGTTTCGTCACACCACTCAAATGCAAACTACACCACCAAATGGTGAACTTGTGCATCATACAAGTATTCTCCTATCTGGCTTCTTGAATCTATGCTTTGGGGCGATTTTGAATTAAGCTGGACAGCAGGTTGTCAAATTGAAAACAAATTCTGCCTGATTTCTCCAGCCCTTTCAGATGAGCTGGCAGAGGTAGACTAATGCCTTCTTATCGATGGCGGACTTCAGATGAACGGGACATTGTGGAGCTGGCCCAGCCTGTGACCCAAGCAGCCCAAGTGCTTGATGAATGAGTCAGGAAATTGAATTGTGACTAGCTTGGCCAAGAGCTGTCCAGAGCAATGTGTTCAGTTGCCAGAGACAGAGTAGGCCAATTCCACCAGCCATTTTGACACAGCACCTGGGCTGCTCATGCAGTCACTATGAGAGATTGGTCATCTGTATCTCTGAGCTAGGATGGGTTTTATCTTTTCAAATCTTTAACCTCATCCCGAATG
Organism: Sinocyclocheilus rhinocerous; assembly: GCF_001515625.1. Classification (NCBI taxonomy): domain Eukaryota; kingdom Metazoa; phylum Chordata; class Actinopteri; order Cypriniformes; family Cyprinidae; genus Sinocyclocheilus; species Sinocyclocheilus rhinocerous. The sequence goes on from NW_015666206.1 coordinate 178,996, forward strand.
TAATAAATGGCCATCAACCTACAGGAAAAGGGTGCTGCATCATCATATTGCCACTAATTTATCTGACCACCATAACCTTGAACTTTCCCATAACATAAAAAGAAAAAGCTTTCTCTTGAAAGTATGAGGGATGGAGATTCTTGAAGCACTGCAGAAATGGTTGTGAGAAACTGCTATATGCTTGAAAAGATTCCCAGATCTATACTAGATGTTGATCTGCACGCATGCAATTGATTAAAATAGAGAAGTTCTTGCTGACTCTGCTGTTTTCAGAGTTTAACAGTAACACGCCTCATGCATTAAACATACATGAATTTCACATCTACAATGTGTACATAGCTTAAAAATATTCATGAAATCCTTTTATGCTGAAGTAAGAGAGTGCACTTGCCAGGGAGCCAATAACGTAGCACAGTAACACTTGCTAATTCATCATACGCAATAGTCTGGATACATTACATTTTAACCATGCAAGATACAGTACTGTGTCAAAAACAGCACTTTCCAGTGATTTAAAGATTATTTTCTCGTCACAAGTTAATATACTGTTTTCTCTTAGCACTTTTTTGCTCACATAAGGTGTTAAATCTCAGCAAAACCGGATTTAGTCACTTATTCACCCTATCTCTGGTCTGTCATCTCAAGCATTTGAATTAAACGATACGTAAGCTTTAATCAGAACTGCAAACCTTAGCGTTTTCCAATTCATAATAGTGCTTGTTCACAGGGATTATGGCCATAATGAAGGTGGCACGTGAAATAGACCCTATGTGTTGGCACACTAGATAGGGAAGGGCGATGCTGCTCCGTTCTCTTCTAGGCCCCGTCTCATATGAATTCATTTAATATGGCTTCAGTGCTCCCCAGGCTAAGAATAACATTTGAATTTGGATGCTTTAATGAAGGCTTGTCACTCTCATTGTGTTTGCCTGCGGGGATAGCATGGTGCAGAAGAGTTGTTAGCTAGAGCTCCCAGGGACAAGAACGGTGATGTTTCTGGACCATTATGGGCAAAGACATAATTGCATTGTTGAAGTGTATGCTTTATTTGGCGATGCCTCTCATGCTTTTTTAGAATTTCACAGAGGCTAATTCCCCACCCCACCCCCCACCCCAAAAACAAAAGTCTTAAGGGATTGTAATTGTCTCTGATTATCTTTTGGAAGTGAACATATCATGTACATGTCCCAGCCAATTATTGTGGATTTTATATAGTTGCTTTTTTCTGCACTCAGTAAGTTGTTATCTCTCAAACCTTTTTTTTTTTTTTTTTGAAAAAGATTGAGAGACATTGCCATATAAACCATTCACATTTACATTAATGCATTTTTATCCAAAGCAACTTGCACTGCATTCAAGATTCATACATTCTGTCAATGCATGTGTTCCTTGGGAATCAAACCTATGACCTTGCCATTGCAACCTCCATTTGCAACTGGTTGAGCTTAGCTGCAGGAATGCCCCATTTTAGGCCTTTTGAGTCAAAAGTAAGACTCAGGTACAGGACTTCCAGCCTTTCCAATTTATCACCATGTTGTAACTAGTGTTGTCACGGTACCAAAATTTCAGTATTCGGTACCAATACCAGTGAAAATCCACGGTTCTCGGTACCACTTTCGGTACCAAAGCAAAACACAAAAACATGCTAATTGAACAACATTTTTATTAATAACGTTAAATAAATTCTGACGGACTGATATGACATAAACACTGTTAACCATACATTTGTACATTCTCTAACACGCATATTTTGGTTACACAGTTCATTTAAAAGCCTCTGGTGTGTAAAAATAGCAAATACCATTATGTCCTCCTGTTTTTTACAGTAATAAAAGTTATTACTTAGTTATCATAACAGAAGCTCTAAATATTAAAAATGTAATTGAAACTTACCTGCTTGAACTTGATCGGGGTGTTTTGTTAGTTTGATGCGTTTCCTCCTCTTGAGGTCGACACTGCTTTTAAGAAGAGGTTGCCAGGTTTTCACAACAAAACCCGCCCAATCGCGTTCTGAGGATAAAATAGGCATGTTTTGGCGGGGTTCCCCTGTTAAAATTCGCATTCCAGGGGCTAAATACCACGTTAATGGGGTCGTTTTTCAACCCGCGGACCGTGGACTTGGCAACACAGGAAGAGGATAGCTTTAGGATAGCGCATCAAGAACCGGGTTGACCGGGTACTCAGTACCACCGGTACTTAAAAAAACCTGGTACCGTAACGTTTGAATTTTTTTAGTACCGACTTGGTACCGAAATACCGGGTCTTTTGACAACACTAGTTGTAGCAACAAATATGGCATCCTTGTCCCTTAAGTGTTGCCATAACATCTCACTGTGTACCACATGTAGCACTTGCTAATGTTAAAGTTTGAAAAATGGAAGATTTTTGATGCAGCTTTTAAAATGTCCTATCTTGGCCTGTTTAGTGTAGCACATTGTAAAACCCCATTTGTGTTTTCGTGTTGAGTTATGAGAAAAGAAAGAGAAGCTAAATTATTAATCATGGTTTATTGACTTCTTACAGAAGCAAGTCTGTTTTGGGCTCTTTGTTGTGGTAGTCTTTTCAAGTGAAGTCAGTGTCAACCCTTTCCCCTTTCTTTTTTACACAGTCTACAATGTGTTTAAATGCATTAAAGAAGAGTCGGTCCAGGGTCATGCTGTAGAAAATGTGGAAAAGATAATCTCAGTGGCTTAAGGATTCAGATTCAAGGGGTTTTGCTAACATTATATATATAAAAAGTATATATATATAAATATATATTTTGTTGATAAAAGCGTCTGCTAAATGACTAAATGTAAATGTAAATATTTTAGATTCCACTGTAAATGTTTTGTCTGAAACTTATGGCTACAGTTATTCACATATTTCACATGGCCAAGGTGAGAAAGGACCATGCAATCAAAATGACAATAGTGAAATCATCAGGTATGCTGTTCATTTAACCTTGTATTAAAGCATGGCACAATAAATGCTAACACAACAGCTTTTCTGGCATACAGTAGAGGTGCCTTGGCCATTATATGTCATGATTAACTAGGTCTAGGGCAAAGCTGTATGAATGATTTCTAAACATTCAGCGTTGATCTGTATTCAGTAAGGAAGATGGTGCAGAGTTGACTCTGAATATATGAGCACAGAGAGCAAACCACACACAAAGTAATATAAGAGCCCGATCAATATTTACTGTATAAAGTTTGAAAGTATTTGCACTTTGTAAAGTTTATAAAGAGCAAATCTTCCCAACAATAATGTAGTTATGATAAGACAATTTGGTTTGAACTAAAGTGCAACCCTCTACATTGCGAGTAAATCACTCGCAAATGCGACTAAATCTTACTCTGGGCGACTAAATAATGACTAACATTAGCCATTGGCTAATAAATTCTTAGATTTTACACGCCAGTATGTGTGTGAGAGGCGTTCAACACAAATGTTCACTCGATAAACACGCTGACTGAGCGCTTGAGAGTTTCACTCTCCGTCAAGCGATCTGTACTATTTGGATGCACTCAATGGATCATGTCATGTACTCAATGGATGCGCAGTATGTAGCACGCAGCGCACCTGTATTTGACGTACCGTAAACTAGTGTGAAGGCGCCCGCCTCGCCGTCTCTTTACTGATAGCGCTGTGTTTCTCACACATGCAAAGAGAGAGAGCGAGAGTCTTGCATACCACGCTGAATCGACGCGCTACATGTAAACCATATTCTTTGTTGTATTTTCCTGTCAAAATAACAGAGTTCATTTAGAATTATTCAGCTTTTAAGAACAAGCAGAAGATATGCCGGTTTCTCGGCGTGTTTACCTACTTTGCTCACTTTTGGGTACAAATTTGTCCCCAAAATATGGTTAAACCTGACAAAATCGGCAAAAACCTAAATCTGTGGATGTCCTCATTTGTAAAACTGTTAAAATAAAGTAAACAAA
>NW_015666206.1:184157-208652 GCF_001515625.1 Sinocyclocheilus rhinocerous
GTGTGTGTGTGTGTGTGTGTGTGTGTGTGTAAAATAGTATATCAGTCTGGCGAGTAAACAAAAAAATGTACTAGCCAATGGCGATTATATTGCCAAGGTGTGCGTAGAGGGTTGAAGTGGCAACATCAAACAGGATTTTCCTTACTCTTTAAGAGAGTTGTATTGTACCATGTAGACTCTAACATTCAGAATAGTAAATTAATCTGCAGAAATGTAACAGAAATCAGCATAATTATAATTGACATATGGCTGCATACAGTATATCAGTGCCTATAAAGTATTCAACAACTTTGCATGCAAAATGAATAGTGCCCCTGCTTATTGGTTAGCCAATCAATATATGAATCAATTTAAATATAGCACAGCACTATCTCAGCATGTTTAGCACTAGATTGTAAATGATGCAGGTTTTCACACTGAAATATCATGTGCTACATTGGTTCAGCTATTTAAATTTTCTCCAATGACTTTTCCCTGCAAAATAAACAAATCTCACCTCTGCTGAAAAAGCTTTCCACCATCTTAAATCAAATACTTTTTCTCTGGCTTTGGACAGCACATATTACTACTGTGACAATTCCAGTGTCCTGGAGGGATAATGGAATGTTGCATGTCTGTTTGCTTTAGAGTTAGAAACACAGAATGCAGTGCTCTATAATCTTTTAATTCCATAAATGAGTTGTTAATTGAAACATGGGGGTTTTGCAACTGTTTTGGCCCAGAGCATTCTTTTTCAGTGATCATAAACTACTGCATGGTAAATGAGAATCTAATAAATATTTAACTGTTAAATTTGTACTAAAACTGCATAACCTTCCTTCCCACCCAGTGAGCTCCATAGCCTCGAATCAGTTGGTTAGCACATTGCAGTCTGGTGCAATTGTATACCTTTTAAGCATTAAGTCTATTTATAATGCAAGTAAAGGTTTCTTTGTCTAAAAAGTCATAATTTAGTTTTACATGACCTACTCCGCCTTCTCTCAGAGAGTGGAATAGGTTGGAATACTGCACCTTTTTGACACCTATATGTAAATTATTTCTGTAAGGGTAGGGACACACCATACCAACACCAAAGAACTAGCACTGAGGAAAGCCGACTGTGGCGTTGCCTTGCATCGCCTGTGTTGAGGCAAAACAAAAAAAGTTGCACTAGAACACACTAGACAGACTACAGCCGACAGCTAACTAGCGCTTGCATGAGAGAACATAAAAAATATATAACAGCCTTTATGTAGTCTATATCATATATGGGTCTCCTTGGCGTCAAAATGTTTAAAAACCCCTGGTCTAAACCAACTAGAGATGGAGCTTTACATTAAGAATGTTGTAATCAAAGTTTTATTTCAAAAGAACAAGAAAATACTGCTTTTCATTATATTTTTTACAATATAAATTTTGGTCTAGATAAAAATGTTATATGTTAGTACATGTTTTTATTTAATTGCGGTACGTATAGCCGTAAGCTCTTCTCTCGGACAGGAAACAGGAAATATGTAGCAAGAAAATCAATATGCCAAGACACAAAATGAACAAGAAATTTGATTGTTGCTTTGTTTTCTGAGACAGACAGTGTGCCACAATCTCATTAAATCTGGGGCCAACATTACACTTGTGATGATGTGCCGACCTCCAGTATGCCAGTGAACATTGCCTGGAATGGCTGTGCAAGGTTAAACATTGACTGAAAGACAACTTGAGGTTGCTCATTCATTGTCTATGCTGTCTGATCTAAACCTGTGGCAGCAATATTGAATAACAACAGAAGCCAAATAAGCCATCCTCCTCAGCTCATTTCAAGAACGCAGCTTATCACAACATTCAGAATAAATGGCTGAATAAAACTGTCAAGATATGGCCAGGTCGTAACTCACTAAAAATAAAAACAAATTAAAAAAAGATACATTTGTCTACAAAAATGAAACAGAAGCCTATTTTGTAGGACACTGTGATACTTTTTTTTTTTTTTTTTTGGACAATAAAGCAAATTTAAACTCCGCTTTCTTATTTTCTCTCATATTCATTACTACAATGTGAAAAAGTCTGAATCTCATTATAGAGATTTTTCACAAAACAATGAGAAAAGACCTCACAATGTTTTGGAAGCAAGCTAAAATGGTATATGGTTGCTTCAGCAAATGCATTTTCTTGTCTCAGTTGCTTTTGTTAAAACTATCAGTTGGTTTAGGGTAGGATTTAGTGTAGGTGGTACATTATTTTCAAATACAACAGAGCATTAACCTTTTTAACGCCACTCACTGGACATTTAACTTTTAAAGTATTGATGCAACAAAATAATCAAAGTCAAACCTGAGCACAAGCATACTTTTTTTCGGAGTGAAAGATGACCATTTTTCACCTTTAGTTGTTTAGTGCTTTTCATGAAACATATCATTTCAAAGCAGCTTTACAAAGTAAAGTGTGTCAAAGTAATGTCTATATGGCAGAAATGTACAGTTCTACGATGCAGTAATATTATTTCTTTGTGAGATTCACTCATTTACTTTTGCAGGTAAAAAATGCAGGGTATCTCTGCTGTGTCTTTACCATGCTAAGGTGAAGTAATGATAAGGAGGGGGAACAGATACACAAACATACCGCAGCACTGCAGAGAACACTTTCCAAAAGGCAAATCTGTCCAGTGTGTCAGCACCATTGGCATTTAACAGACATGTGGGCCTGTAAGATCTGCATGAGAGAGCTCCATCTATTACAGGTGTGTGCTAAACTGACAAGATGAGGAAATATGCGGTCCTCCCATCCTCTTTTCTTTGACAATACGTTATATACTGTGCCCCATACGCTGTCACCCCCACCTCCATCCAAAACTGGATGAGTGATGATTAATTTAAGTTCCCATTTGAATAGTTGGAGGGGCGAAGAGAGACAGAGGTGAGAGTGTTTGATGAAGTGTGGCACTCATATACAGAAGCCATGCTGAAAATTAATGTGGAGAGGGATTCATTGCCGAGTGGAGGCAGGTTGATGCCAGACCGCTTCTTGATCCACCCATGTTTTCATGCGAGACAAACGCCCAATAGCAAACCGCATTGTTAATGAACTTGTAGTTTACAATCTTTACATTTATTAAAAATTACAGCTAAAGTATTCACATTTCTTGATTATTTTTGACACCAGAACGAGATAGTTCACCCAAAAATGTAAGTAAAATCTGTCATAATTTCTTTAGTCTAATGGTGTTCCTAACTCATATTACTTTCTTTGTTCTATGAAACATTAAAGTATCATAAAAATAGTCCATAAAACTTATGCAAATGTTAATGTACAATCAGCCAGTCATATTCGCAATATGAGTCCTGATCAGCACCCCAATGCGAAATGCAATGGTCTTGTCACACTGAAAGGGTTTATTTTGCTATAATGATCAGCTGACTTTAGGCTACATTATCCAGTTTATTACACAGCTATTTACCAAATAAATATGTAGACATGAAGATGTCAGACTTTGTTCCGTGTTTTGTGTTTTGTTTTGTTTCCATGCCCTTATTTGGTCCTTCCTGTTCCTGTCCTAATTGTTTCCAATTTGTTCCAGGTGTGTCTAGTTATTATCCTCGTTTCCCTGTGTATTTTAGTTCGAGTCTGTGCAGTCTGTCTTTGTATGGAATTGAACGTCTTCACGTCTGTCAGTGTTTTTATTCCTGCGGTTTTGGTTTTATTAAAGTCTATGTTGAGCATCTCCATGTCTCCTTGTTCCCTCGCTCCTTGAGAAACTGTGACAGAAATACTGATTTGAGTTAATTTTGTCACTTTGCCTATTTTTTTTTTTTTTATCTTAAAGATTCTGCTAAGAAAAAAAATGGCCCAACAACAATACAAACACTGCAACAATATTATCATACCATTAAAACTGAAGTCATCTGAGGTCATTTTCAATTACATTGATAACTTTACTACTGCAAGATAATGGCAGCAAAGATGCAAGATGGCAGCAGTTATGTTTCTATGAAACGAGTCTGTGGTACAAAAGACATAAAAGTGGCGCATGTTCAGTTTACCAGATGATCCATTTGTACACAGCTCCTCCATAGCATGACTGATCAATCAAGTAATCCAAAAAGTCATGTAAAAATCATGGATAATCATCTCTCCCAGCGGGGGTAGTAGAAATCACATCACATTTCTAAACAGAGCACCTAAATAGGACAGAAAGGGCACTTTAGCATTGGCAATTAAAGGGGCAGAGGCTCGAGCTCAATCGCCCCCCTCCTCCTCTTTCAGCAGGATATTGCACTCTGCAAAAATTGTTCAAGAATGAATTGAGGAAATTAATTAATTGTGCCTGCTTCACTACAACACATGCTCACTGCAACGCATAATATTACGGTGGATTAGAACATGAGTGATGATTAATTTAAGTTCCCATTTGAATAGTTGGAGGGGCGAAGAGAGACAGAGGTGAGAGTGTTTGATGAAGTGTGGCACTCATATACAGAAGCCATGCTGAAAATTAATGTGGAGAGGGATTCATTGCCGAGTGGAGGCAGGTTGATGCCAGACCGCTTCTTGATCCACCCATGTTTTCATGCGAGACAAACGCCCAATAGCAAACCGCATTGTTAATGAACTTGTAGTTTACAATCTTTACATTTATTAAAAATTACAGCTAAAGTATTCACATTTCTTGATTATTTTTGACACCAGAACGAGATAGTTCACCCAAAAATGTAAGTAAAATCTGTCATAATTTCTTTAGTCTAATGGTGTTCCTAACTCATATTACTTTCTTTGTTCTATGAAACATTAAAGTATCATAAAAATAGTCCATAAAACTTATGCAAATGTTAATGTACAATCAGCCAGTCATATTCGCAATATGAGTCCTGATCAGCACCCCAATGCGAAATGCAATGGTCTTGTCACACTGAAAGGGTTTATTTTGCTATAATGATCAGCTGACTTTAGGCTACATTATCCAGTTTATTACACAGCTATTTACCAAATAAATATGTAGACATGAAGATGTCAGACTTTGTTCCGTGTTTTGTGTTTTGTTTTGTTTCCATGCCCTTATTTGGTCCTTCCTGTTCCTGTCCTAATTGTTTCCAATGTGTTCCAGGTGTGTCTATTTATTATCCTCGTTTCCCTGTGTATTTAAGTTCGAGTCTGTGCAGTCTGTCTTTGTATGGAATTGAACGTCTTCACGTCTGTCAGTGTTTTTATTCCTGCGGTTTTGGTTTTATTAAAGTCTATGTTGAGCATCTCCATGTCTCCTTGTTCCCTCGCTCCTTGAGAAACTGTGACAGAAATACTGATTTGAGTTAATTTTGTCACTTTGCCTATTTTTTTTTTTTTTATCTTAAAGATTCTGCTAAGAAAAAAAATGGCCCAACAACAATACAAACACTGCAACAATATTATCATACCATTAAAACTGAAGTCATCTGAGGTCATTTTCAATTACATTGATAACTTTACTACTGCAAGATAATGGCAGCAAAGATGCAAGATGGCAGCAGTTATGTTTCTATGAAACGAGTCTGTGGTACAAAAGACATAAAAGTGGCGCATGTTCAGTTTACCAGATGATCCATTTGTACACAGCTCCTCCATAGCATGACTGATCAATCAAGTAATCCAAAAAGTCATGTAAAAATCATGGATAATCATCTCTCCCAGCGGGGGTAGTAGAAATCACATCACATTTCTAAACAGAGCACCTAAATAGGACAGAAAGGGCACTTTAGCATTGGCAATTAAAGGGGCAGAGGCTCGAGCTCAATCGCCCCCCTCCTCCTCTTTCAGCAGGATATTGCACTCTGCAAAAATTGTTCAAGAATGAATTGAGGAAATTAATTAATTGTGCCTGCTTCACTACAACACATGCTCACTGCATCGCATAATATTACGGTGGATTAGAACAGTCTGAACTGCTGCTGATGACAAACAACAAGAGAGTGAAAGAACAAATTAATTATGACCAATTATCCATCCCTCTAAAACATAAATAAATAAATCTTAATACCTTTCACCTACACAGTAGATCTGCAGTCTTTGTGGTGCAGGAAGTTCAACTGCACATATTCCAGGATAATGTGTAGGAACATGCCTAACCAGACAACCAAACAAACAAAATGTGACTTTGTGAAACAGACTGTTGCAGTCTAATCTTAATACAAAGAAGCTTTTTTTTTTCATCTTGACTGAAGGGGTGGGACAGTACAGGGTGCGTCACCCCCTTGAGAAACCGACCCTTGTATATTTTGCACTAGTCACATAAACTACTTTTGCTAGTGTTTTACTATTTATAGCATCAGCATGCTTGTGGATAAGCTTATCAGTATGTTTCTGGCATGCTAGAAATTATGAGATATAATGAGCAGAAGAGTGGGGAATGAAATCTGAAAATAACATAAGCCAGACTTGAATGCAGACTCAATATTCCGGAGGACATGCGCTAATCGCTTATTGTGATGATTGTTTTTGGCCAGCCCATTTAATCCGTTTCTTCAGATTCTTTTGTACTCTACTCATGTAGTCTATATTTTTGCCCTCACAGTCAATGTCATCAGGGAGACATTTAAGGCACACTCTTCCATATGATCCTGCCCAGAATGAAAGAGAAGATTCTGCTTTTCTCCCCGTGGTTGAGTTAACGCTCCCTGACCTCACAGTGACATTCACATTTTGCCTGGGAATCCAGCCACGGCAGTTTGTTAACTTGGGATTAGCCAGCGGATGAGTTCACAGAAAGAAGCCTACCTCTCCTTCACAGCTTCAGTCCCAACGCTGGCTCCATCCCAGCACTCAATACCAAGCTGCTCAGGTTAGGATTGAATTGCATGTTCAGAGCTATAACAGGCGTTGTCTTTGGAGAGTGCTGGCGGACTGCCATCGGAGAGCCAATACTGACGTCTAACCCCCTGCATTGGGAGGAAAGTCACTGGGGCAGCATACTGTGTGTTCGGATTGGGAGCAAAAAGAGCAAGAATGGATGTCCCATTACGCTTTAGGTGACTAACAATTTTACTCTTGGGGTCTCATGTGCTTCTGGGGGAGTTGGGCTGAATAGAGGGCATACCGTGTGCTTGCTCTTGCACTGTGTGGTTGTCAGTGTTGTTAACAAAACCTATTATTTTGTCACCTGTGCCTGACACTATGAAGGGTCTGCACTGCTGTCAACTACTGGCTTCAAAAAATACTCAACAACAGCCTTTTGTTTTTTTAATGATGTTCAAACCACACTGTCAGAAAAAAAAGTGCACAGTGCACAAAGAAAAATCTATTTGATAACCTGTTCATCTTTTTATTTACTTAGACTTAGACTTAGTTCTGCCTGCGCCGTGTGGCGCATTCGGCACCAAGCAGTCTCCAGCAGGCTTGGTCGATCGCAACGGTTTCGGATTCATCCCATGATAGATCAACGGTGCATAGGTCTTTGTAGGCCTGGGTTTTGACACAAATTTCATGAATTGCTTCGATTCGGATTCACAAGCTTGCAATTCGATTTGATTCGATTTCCGATTCGAATCGATATTGATTATTTTGGATTTATATCAGGTACAGTACATGGCAAATTTTCTCAAGGAAAAAACAAATCTCTCAACTAACACTGTAAAATATGCATGAGAGTCAGTTGGTACTACATTACTATAATATTGAATGTTAAAATTAACTTATTTGTATTCAAATGCTTAAATTGCACTCAATTAAGTTTTTATAATAATAAAGTTGCAATTACATAAATATATTTCTACTTTGTTTTTTGAAATATAAACATTCACATTGTGGCTGTCATAAAAACTTGACTGATTTATTCAGACATAAATTAAACATTTAAGAACAGTAAAAATTATAATGAAAATGTTATATGGTACATATATTTAGCAAAATGCTCCTCTCTAGAGTTAATTTTTTTTTACCTAACCAGTTTATGGTCACCGAATATGTTTTACTGAGGTAAATGTAATGTTACGTGACATTGTTTACAAGCTCTTATATTGACGTCTTTTTGTGTTTGAAACTTATTGAGTTATTACACGAGACAGGATATGGATTTCGGTAAGTTGTACCCTTTCTTTTAACATACCTTCTGATATTAATTAATGTTTATTTCGTGCTGAAACTGGTATTGACTGGTATCGCTACAGCGATCTGTCCACATTAAACAGCGCCAAAATGGCATTTATTGTTTGAATATTGCAATAAAATGGACAGAATTATCAAAAGTAACTGTAGCGAATCAGCTCATGGGGAAATATGAATAATTAATCATAACTGGTTATAATTAATTATAAATATTTAGATCCGCTGTAGATATTTACTTGACCTCTCAGGGTCAACTGTCTGTCAATTCTAAGAACGTTAATTTCCTGGTTAAGGGAAATAACTTTCTTACTGTACAACTCTACACAGAGCCTGTAGCATAAATCTGCAGTTATGAGCAAACAATGACCAACGTCAAGTGTGATACAAGTAAGACTTTATTAACTACATAAACACTTAAAAAAAAAACTAGTCTAACATACACCTACACATACACACACAACGTTCTTAGAATTGACAGACATTTGACCCTGAGAGGTCAAGTAAATATCTACAGCGGATCTAAATATTTATAATTAATTATAACTAGTTATGATTAATTATTCATATTTCCCCATGAGCTGATTCGCTACATAACAAAGCACAAAACGTATTGCGATATTGGATGGGAGGTGCGCTACAATATTCTGTTTGATAACTGAAAACAGGCTAGATTAATTGATTCTTGGGATTTAAGAATTGATATAGTTTCGTAAAAATTAGAATCGATTAATATCGAGGAAACAATATTTTTTCCCAGCCCTAGGTCTTTGATGAATGTACGCTGCCATGTTTGTCTCGGGCGTCCTTGCTTCTGCTTCCCATGGAGAGGCGTCCACAACATGGCCATCTTTGGTAATCGTTCCTGAGGTAGGTGAAGAATATGGCCTGTGAAATGAAAATGGCACTCGGTGGCGATATCTGCCAAAGGGCCAGTAGCAGTTATTCTCTGTATTTCTTTGTTGCTAATATGGTCGCGATATGAGAGTATTTGTTGAAAACATCATTGTTGAAAGACGTTTAGATGTTTGGTGATGCTTTCTAATGATTTCCAGGTTTCACTTGCATAAATCGCTGTGGAAATGACGATCAAATTTAGAAGTCTGATTTTTCCTCCCAGGACGATTGTATTAGATGTCCAGGGGTGCGTTTCCCAAAAGCATCATTAGCTAACTATGGTGGTTCATTCCATTGAACTCTATTGGTAACGACGGAACTTGCGACCATAGTTCCTTTTGGGAAACGCACCCCAGATCGGCAGTAGTCGCCACATAACCGCTGTGGCCTTCCCAAGTCAACTCACAACATCTTGGTCTGAGGAGCTGTACGCCATCACAAAGCTACCAAGATAAGTAAACTGATCAACTTCGTCAAGAGGCTGTTGGTGTACTGGAGTATGCACGTGGACATTGCCTATACGAGGGATCTTGCTCTTGAATGCGGAGTCCAGCTTTTCCCGCTTCTCTTCCCGCATCGTTGGGTAGATCTAAACAACGCGATATTGTCTGCGAAATCTAAATCCACAAGTCGTCCTCCGTCTTGTCACTGTAGGTCGTGGTCGCCATGAGTATGACAAGTCGCATGACAAAATCCATAACGAGAAGAATATTAGAATCAAAGTTATTTCAGTTTTCAAATGCTGTTTTGTTTAAAATCATTTTTAAACATTTGTCTAATTAATATTTATTTTAGTTTTCAAACATTTCATTTTATTGTAACATTTCAAGTTGAGTAAATTAATGTTTAATGTAACAATGAGCATTTTTATAAATTATCGTTAACCTAGAGTAATAACTTTTGAACATATCATTGTTCATTGTTAGTTTATCTGGATAGCTGAGAGGGTGAGGTCTATTTCCTTCTCTGTATTCAGATAATAATTGTATACCTGTTTGCTATGCTGTTGTATTTTCTTGTTAAAACGCAGATTCTGACAACTATGCAAACATGTTCACATAGTTGTAAACTAGAGATTTAGCAACTATCAAGACAAATTTATGCTTTCAGTGAGCACTAAAATAGACAAGTCAGCACTTTTTAGCAATTTCCTTCTCAGAAATTCACTGGAAGTGCAGACACTTAATTGATCTTTAAAGTGCTATTTTACAGACAGAGACTTTATGACAGCCCAATTATACAGTATTCTGGCAGCATCAGTGCAATCGAGAACTAATAGCTATGCAACTATCAGTGACACTTACTTGCATTAATAAATCGTTAACAAACATTACATAATACTAAACACTTCAGTAGCTGATGTACTTTCATATACAAGTATGATAATATATTTGTCATTTAAACTATTTAAATGTGCAGCGGCTAATAATCAGTTAAGCATTATTAGATGTAATAATGTCAATGTTGTTAATGAAACTCTTAGCCTATTTTTATTCTTGCTGTCCATAGTAACAGAAAAACCTCAACCACAAAAAGCTTTCTAGGTAATAGCGATACACATTCTATCCATGTACTAGATATAAAAGAAAGAGAAACTCTAATGCTGCTTTCAAAGGCCATCACACTCTAGTTAGTCTGCTTTCGAATTGAAATAAAAAAGGGCTCAGGGCATCATTTTAATGATGTTGTGTGCTCTAAACCAGAACAGCGGGGGCATTTAAATCACATTCCATTATTGCAATTAACAATGCCACAGCTGTTTAGATTGATGTTCTAAACGTATATTAAATCTCTGCAGCATGCCTGATATCATGACTAAACCATAAAGCTATCCAAATTAGATTGTTGCAGCACATGGGGACTCAAGTCAAAGCCAATGTTCAGAATATCATACTACTTAGTACTAGCATCATTGATGCAGTATACAGTATGTAAAGTGTACACAGTATGCACATATTCTGTATGCATAGGCTACCAAATGAGCCATTACATTTAGAAAAAAACAGTAGTATTCAACAGAGCACACTTCTAAGAAATCTTATATGCCACAATGCACTTAACATGACCTTTCATGCCAATGTGATGAGTCAGATTATCTATTAGTTGAGTGCAGAGGTGGAGGACTCGAGTCACATGACTTGACTCGAGTCGCAAATTTAAGGACTTGTGACTTGCTTGACTAAATAAAGAAAATGACTTGACTTGGACTTGAGATCCAGTGACTTGAGACTTGACTTGATTTGACCTTCATGACTCGGCAGGACTTGACTTTATAACAACTCTAATTATTATTATAAATCATTGAGACATAATTTTGTAAACAAAACGCAAACCACTGAACCAGCGGCAGAAGTGATCTGAGTCATTACATTTTTCATTACACTGCACGAGCACAGGAACACAGCACGCCAAAAATTGGGAGCAAGAGAATATCCCGAGATATTTGGATAAACACTTCAAAACTGTATGCATTTGTTGTATGCATTTACAAAGCCAGGACGTCACCACTTCAAAAAGAAAAGGTATGTAAAGCTTGTTCGTTAGTTTAAAACAGCATTGGTCTTAAAATTCAGCTTAAGTCTGTCATTAAATTAAAGTGATTATAATTAATCTCGTGTTTGTAATTAACGACGTCAAACTTTAAATGCGCTGGTGTTTGCCTCTCAAAACAGTGCTTTAGTGTCAAGTAGCCTATCCCTCTTTGTAAATCAATATATGGAATTGTACCACAGTAACCACAGTGTTTCATCGATTAGTGATGTTTCTCTTGCACCCAGAATCCAAGATATGTTGTCAAAATGGCCCTAGTATGACTTTTTATATTTATAACATACAATATTTAGTAATACTTTCAGCGCGGCTGCCAACAGTTACGTTTGAATACTAAACGAATCCAGGGATTTGAACGAATCGGTTGAATGATTCAGTGGCCCATTCTTGCTTGTTCATGAACAAATCAACTGTTTTGAATGAATCAGTTCAATGAACGCTTCTGTGATAAAGCAGTGATTTGCCACCACTTACTGGCGGCATTAATGTCATAGAGTAGGCTTATCGTTTCATTTCATATTTCTATATTCCGTTTTTTTAATTAATATTTGAAGTTCCAACAGAACAAACAGAAAACAAAAACAAAACAAAACAAAACAAAAAGCTTAGGCAGACCTTAAATGCACAGCTGTCAATTTAGTTCTTATTAAGATCAAATCAAAGAAATCGATAAGTTACAGGGGAAGATATATAAACATTAACAGCAATAGGCTTCTTGTTTTGAGCCATGACAATAGTTTTCAAGAACGATGTAGGCGATCATGCAAAGTGAAAGAAACAGTCCAAATAGGGTGCCTATATCCGATGAAAATTTCCGATCCATTTTATTTCTGATATAAGGGGTGATTTGTAGTCAGCATATTATATTATTTATCGTGCTCCCAGACTGAATCCCAGTCTTCGCTGGAGATATTTAGTGCAAAATCTTTTTCTAACATCTGTTAAATATTATCTGTGTCTCCTAGGATGGTCAAACTCAATATAACATATATATGAGATACATATTTTTATCTTGTATTTTTATCAATATTTTCTCAATTACAGACTTTAGCGGTATACAAAGTAGTAATTTGTCTATACTCAAAATGTTATATTTAAAACATTATTATTTAAAATGTATAATTAAGAAAGTTCATTTCTGAGGAAAATTTGATAATTTTGTGTGGCAAAAATATATTATTTCCTGTTTGATACTGTGACTTGACTTGACTTGATCCTTAGCAGGACTCGACTTGACTTGCTTGAGGTGAGCCACTGACTTGACTTGACTTGCTTGATTTGTTTGTACTGTGACTTGAGACTTACTTGAGACTTGAACATGTGTGACTTGCCCCCACCTCTGGTTGAGTGGACTGCCAAAAATTGAGACATGCACTGTATATACGGAACTGAATTTAAAAAGAGAAATTACTATTTAACTTGCTAATATAAACGTGCAATGAAGTGAGGTCACATGGCAGCAGTGTAGCATACTATTGTTGCATAGTGTGTCATGTACTATAAACAGTGAATACTGTACAGTAAAGTGTTCCATTCCAAAAACCAAATCTCTGCTTGCTTGATGCAGAAAACCTATCAGAGACGCTTCAGTTTGTTTCTATCCATAACACCAGTAATAGCTAATCTGTATCGAGTCTCTCCTGTGTCGACCTGTTCTTTCACTGATGTTCCCGGGAGTGTTTTTGTAAGGTATGGTGTGCTAATGAGGTCTCTGAGTGAGGGGGAGAGCAGAATAGGGAGTCATTATGACGTGGGAGATAAGATGCAGAGCATGGGATTGTAGTGTTTTCGTCTCATGGGGCTGAATGAATGACTGACATTCATTCAAACAAGAGATTCGTACATGCCTAATCAACCCTCAACCCATGAAGGTGTCAGGCTATTAGATATTCAAAAGATTTTGAAAAAAATAAATAAAGTAAAAATCAGCAGAGGGCGAATAATGTAATAATAATTTATAGCAAGGAAAAACAACCTGTGTGAAATCCAGACATATATTGGCACTTCAGGCAAGCAGATTTCACAATGATGGCTGCATCATTTGTGACTAAATACCATACATAGAATAATGATAGGATTTTTAAATATTTTTTATGACTTTCAAACATGTAATTCGCTACCTCTTTAAAACAAAAGAGCAATTTATATAACGACAGTATTGTGGTAGAGGTATTGGTATAGTTAACCAGGCTAATGAAACATATATTCCTATGGCCGCATTTTTCTAAAACTACATTACATTGCTTCTTGCATGTTTAGTAGGGCTGGGTAAAAAATATAATTTTCTCAATTTTAATCGATTCTCATTTTTATGAAACAATATCGACTCATAAATCCCAAGAATCGATTAGTCTAGCCTGTCAGATAATGAACGGAACATTGTAGCGCGCCTCCCATCCAATAAATTGCAATAAGCTTTGTGATTTGTTACTTTTGATATTCATGAAACAAAGTCTCAGATTTCAAATTCTGTCCATTTTATTAAAATTTTCAAATATTAAATGCCGTTTTGGCGTTGTAATGTGGAGTGACAGATCGCTGTAGCGCCTCGGTTAGAAGTGGCAGCGAAAACTGATCATCTACTCCGCTTTAATAGCAGTTAAAGCATGAAATAAACATGAATGAACATCCGAATGTTTGTTAAAAGAAAGAGTACAACTTACCGAAATCCGTATCCTGTCTCATGTAAATGCTCAGTCAGTGTTTCAAACGCGGAAAGACGACAATAGCTTGTAAGCAATGTCACATAACGTCACATTTACCACAGAAAAACATATTCGGTGACCATGAACTCATTAGTCAGCTAGAAAAATTAACTCCACAGAGGAGCATTTTGCTAAATATGTATCATATGACATATTCATTATATTTTTTTGTTACTGTTCTTCAATATTTAATTTATGTTTTTTATAAATCCGTCAAGTTTTTGTGACAACCACCATTATATAAAAAAAAAAAAAACGAATTGAAATAGAAATATAATTATGTAATTTAAAGTTAGTATTATAACTTTAATATAAAAAAAAACTTTGAGTATATTTTAAGTGTTTGGATACAAATCAGCAAATTTCAACCTTCCACATTATTGACTCTCTGGTATATTTTACAGCATTAGTTGAGAGATTTTTTTTTTCCGTGAGAAAATTTGCGATGTCCTGTACCTGATAATCTAATGGAATTGTGAAATTTGTGTCAAAACCCAGCCCTAATGTTTACCGGCAGTTTCCAAGTGAAATGTCACTCTAAAAAGCATGTTCAGTTTTCTCAGAAACAGAACTGTCTAGAGCAGTGTTTCCCAACCTTTTTTTAGTTGCAGCACCCTTTGGAAATTTTAACAAATTTGTGGCACCCTACAAAATTAATTTTGTCACAATACTTGGATTTCTAACTTCGATATGATACTTCGAAAAGTATAGATATTCGGTACAGAAGGGAAGAATACAGTCATACAGATATACTGTCTTACAGATATTTTTAATATTATTATTTTTTTTGTCCATCAATAGTGGCAATCAGTAGGCTAATTTTTATGAAGAGACCAATTTATATGACCGATTTTAATGTAGGTTGTTATTCATATGTAAACATTGTTTAATTACCATTATAACTAGCTATTTTGCTCACTCAGTGTATTTTTGATTTTACAGTGGGGTAATTGTGTTGCAGTAGCACGAGATGGCTTGATTTCAAACTTTGAATAAAAAATGACAAGTAAGCAGTCAGTAATAAAATAAGAACAAATAAAGAAATGACTAATGATAGCACAAATAAAAAAAAATCACGATAGGCCTACAAATGAAATAAATAGCTTTTTAGTTTTTCAGGTAGGTGTACTTCCCCCCCGGGGAGAGGGCGCGACGCTCCGCCTGTCTTTCTCCGAGGAGATTGATACGGCGAGTGTCGAAGAGCTCGCCAGTTGCACAAACATCAGTCACACGAGCATATTATGCCTGATATTATAATGAGCAGCATCAATGGGGAGCGGAGCTCGCGCAGTCGGCTCTCGGGGGGCGGATTGTGCTTTTCCCGCTGTTAAGCGCTCCGCTCTCGCCGGGCACGCTCCGAGGAGTGTGTCCGTGCCTGTGATCTTGCGATTGCGGTCCCGCTGCTGCTGAGGCACGGCGGCGACTGAGAACGCGGAGATCGCACATGATCTAGCAGACGGGTTGGAGACGGCTCTTCCTATCTCCACCCGTGTTCTCAGTGTATTTTTGATTTTACAGTTGGGTAATTTTGTTGCAGTAGCATGAGATAGCTTGATTTAAAACTTTGAATTGAATAAAAAATGACAAGTAAGCAGTCAGTAATAAAATAAGAACAAATAAAGAAATTAATAATGATAGCACAAGTAAAAAATAACGACAGGCCTTCGAATTAAATAAATTGTTTTTTAGTTTTTCAGGTAGGTCTAAAAGCAGCATGTCATGGGACCTTTAAGATATTTAAAAAACATTTTTTTTTTTTTACCAATTATCCAAATAATGTTTAATCCTATAGTTATTATTATCAGAGGACAACATAACATAGCGGTTAGCAGATCAATGAATGAGAGAGCAGGTTACCAGAGTTGCCCATATACCACACCATCTTACAGAACAGTAGGGCTGTTGCAAACAGAAACAATACTGTACTACATAGATGTTTCCTGTCGGCTCGATTTTTGAGTGGACTTTGCTGTTCTGATGAGCATGAACGGTATATGAGTGAAGCGCTGACGACTGAGCGGAGCGCACACGCATAGAGCGGGATAATACGCAGAGCATCACACCACGTGAAAGTGAAACCTGAGCGGTGAACTAATTTTCGGCAGCCAGAATTTCGGTGCATCTCTAATTATTGGAGACATCAGAAATGGATATTATATAATAGATACTTTTTTGAAGATTTTAGCAATTAAAAAAAATTAAAAAATGATTTTTTTCATGGCACACCTGCTATGACGGCACCCCGGTTGGGAAACACTGGTCTAGAGATTTGGTTTGGGGCTAACACTGCACAAATAATTACAAAGAATTGGTGAATTGGTAACATCTTAAATTAAATATGACATTTTGAAGTACAATGACCGAAATGGTATTTTCTTTTAAAATATTCTCCAGTAATCTTAGTTTAGTTTACAACTGTGTGTCCAGGATGGTTGCTTAAAGGCCCCAAGTCTCTATGATATTCTGGTTTCTATCTATGACTCCCTTCTTCTTTGTAAACCTATTAGATTTTTCCAAGTCCAATTGGTCTTAAAAAAAAAACGCACCTCTCCTCAACAGTATGCACAATTTGAAGTCTCTGTATGTGAATTCTTCACATATAGCATTAGTTATATGCCAAAATTTAATAATTAAAAAAAAAATCATGGGTTGGAAACGAACAACTCATGGATTTATTTATTGTACATTTCATTTTAAGAGCCCTCTATACACACTTGCAGCTTTGTAGGGAGCTGCTGAAAGCAAGATTGACTCCGGATGCTGATATTTTCTTATTTTTCTTTTTTTTTTTTTTTTTTTTTAACAGACCCCCACTGCAAAAACCATTCATATGCTTTGAGTGGACTAAAAATAAACCTCTTTCCCAGGTTTCCAAGCAACAGGCTTCTTACACAGATAAACACAATGCTCCCAACAGCCCTGGACCCCGATGGCCTTGATCTGTTCCCCCACACGTCCGTCACTCCCCTCTGGAACCTTGAGCAACGGAGCGCTACTGAGTGATTACCGTGCTCTTGCCAGTGCCACCTCTTCAGTTGAACGCTCGCATGAGATAATGAAAAATGTCTCATCGTAAAGGGAAATGAATTGTTTGGTGTGTGGCAGCCTAATACAAAAGCATTCCCACCAGTCACATCTAATAATGGTAATTACTAAGATTGGTTTGTGCTAATTACCGTGCAGTATTATAACTACAGAGAGCTTGTTTGTGAGGCCAACCCTCAGCCTTCACATTAGGAACCAGAGTTTGAAAATGCCACTTTAAAAATGTCATGTGTTTCTCATTAAAAAAAAAAAGTTGTTACATTGGTATATTTTATTATTTTATGTACATTTGTGTTGTACTTTTTCTCATTGTCAGGTTTTTTTTCCCAGATTTTTCATAATGTGAAAAATTATAAAATTATAATGTGTAATTTCCACCACATCTCAAATTATGTCTTGCATTTATTAGCATTTTGTGGTGAGACTTACATTTTACCATGTTTTAAAATAAAATGGCAGACTCTAACAATTTTTTTTAAGCTGGAATCTGATTGGGAATGACGTACAGTAAAAATATTCTGCTCACAAGTGACATTTAGCTTTGTTTGTTTGTTTGCTGTTGTTGTTTTGAGAGAGGTCACAGCCTGCAGATGAACACTTCACTCATCTGTTTTTATCAGCACCAAAAAACCTTTTCACAAGGTCTCTGTAATTTATCTTATCATATCGCCATTCTTTATAATATTGGTGCAAAAAAAACACTGGCTCACTGGATTTTATTTTTCTGTTTACTGAAAGTGTGGTTCACAGTGCAGAATACAGATTTTTGTTGTCAGGGAAGAGAAGACAAGACATTTTTCACACAGTTTTAACTCAGGTGTGCGTTCTCCAAATTACAGTGAAATATGAGTTAAGTGTTCTGACCCTTTTTACCAACTTTCTTTTGAAGAATCGGTGTGAGGAAAAGTGCATAAGCGAACTCATTTATGTTCTCTCCATTGCTCATTTTCTCCCGTGGCATGACACAATCGCTCCACCACATTTATTCAGCAGTCTGAAATTTCACTTGGGTGGAAGTAAAAAAAAAATGTAATGCAGGAAAAACACGCATATCTCAAGCATGATTTACACTGACATGGTTTACTTTTTGATAAACAAGCAGTACTGTAGTACTCAAGTCTGTCTCAAGTCCGAGTCCAAGACCATGGTAGAGACCAGCTTATTTGAGTCAGAGTCTTGACTAAGTCCAAGTGGTCCTGAAAATATGGTCTCAAACATGGACTTGAGTCTGAGTTCGGTCTTATCCAGACTTGAGTATTACAACACTGCTTGTTTATTGTTTAAGATTACATTTTTCCAGCTTATATCATATTGATTAAAATATATTAGACTTGTTCTCTGTTAAATAGTCTTACCCCTCAAAACATCAAGGGATTAGTTCATTGCTTAAGTCATTTAATGCAAAATAGTTGAGTTGAGCTAATTGTCATAATCTGTCAAGCATATTTTCCATACATTGCTATTAGACTTTTTTGTAAATGCATTCTGAATTGATGAATTGTGCAGGTGAATCTTGAATTTTACTCATGATGGGGAATGTAAGACGTTAGATCAACCAGTAATCAACTAGTTCTCTAAAAGGGTAGGGAGGCAGACAAAGAAGTAGAAGAGGCCAAGGATGTAGCCATGTTTCAGATGAAAAAAGAGCCACTGTTGTGGACCTTGTTCTCAATCATGACCTCACAATTGCTGAGGCAGTTTGAAAGATGCAGCCGAATAATGGAAGAACAACAACCGTGTCCTCAATCATTCAAACATTTGTTGACAGTAGAGGTATGTAATGTAATCAAATAATGTGCACTGTACTGTAATTATGTATACTTACTGTAATGCTACATATTACAGTACTGTAATGCTTTATATTACAGTTGTTCACTTATATAATTCGTTAAGTAAATATACTTTATACAGATACACACACACACATACGTATATATATATATATATATATATATATATATACAGTCTATATATCCCAGATACAGTAATAATAATAATAATTTATGCATTTAGCAGTCGCTTTTATCCAAAGCGACTTACAGTGCATTCAGGCTATACATTTTTTTACCAGTATGTGTATTCCCAGGGAATTGAACCCACGACCTTTTGCACTGCTAACACAATGCTCTACCACTAAGCCACAGGCTCAATCTATGTTATAAAAAGTTACACAATTTAAAATCTAATAAGTAGTGTAATGTATTAAAGTAATGTAACTTATTACATTTGATTACTTTCTGATTACTTTTCTACATTTCTAACAAATGTTTTTATCTGTTAATAATTGTCAAGCATTTAAACAAGGCAGGCTTAACCTCACAGTAGTACTCAATGCTGATTACTCTCAGACTTTCAAAATTCTTCATGACTTGATTTAAGATTATCATAATTTTATTTTAAAGCACAGCCACCTCAAAACTGCTTACAGTTAACTGTAGGTTACATACCTGTTACATACCTGCAGGTGCATCCTGAGGTTCGACATTAAAATGTTGATAGCATTTTAATAGTTGCCTGGCAAACATATTTTGCACTGTTATATTTGCGCCCTTTTCTGATTTCTGGATGATTTTTTTTTTTGCTCGTTTTTTTCAGCACTGGAACGCATTTTTATCACATCATTACTAAACAGCCTTTAAATGGTAGCAGGAATCGTGCATATCAAAAACAGGCAAAGCAGCAAATTAATATTATTCAACATATCCTAGGTTTTTCAAAGAAATATTCCAATGGAACCCTATTTGTAATTGTTAACATTTTCCTATGTAACTGTAATTTCATTACACATTTTTCTCAGTAACTGTAGCAGATTACAGTTGCATTTATTTTGTAATTAAATTACGTAATTCTGTTACATGTAACTAGTTACTCCCCAACACTAGCCATAGTTTACATCAGGAAATACTGTAAGAGTACACTGTTACATTAGGGCCTTTCACACCGCTTTAGTTCCAGAACTAAATGTACAGTACTAAAGTACTGGGACGATTTTGCGCGAACTATTTCCCAGTACCATTTAAAGGGTTGCTTTCGCACCGACAGTGTGTACTAAGAAGTGACGTAAGCTGGTCGACAGCGTCGTCATTTGTGCGTGGCATTCAACAACAGAAACAAAGAAGAACATAAACAACAGGAGGATGGAGGATGCTGTGATCGGAGCTGTTTTTGTTGTGTCTCGCGGGTTTCACAATAATTTTACATGGAAAGTCGACGTATACGTAAAGCGATTGAAAGAACGGAAAGGAGGACTAAGAATCTCCAACGACAACTGGCAGTGCTACATTTGCTACAAGTGCCTGCACTTCAGCGTCCGTCCATCTATCGCTGTTCTCCATACTTGCGAAATACTTTTGCAGGTAATCCATTGTGTGGTGCTGTTTGTACGAATTGTTTAGAGAAATGCACATACTGGTTTGCAAATATCAATAATGATTCAAGAAATGTACCAAAGCAACTGAGAAAAACTGTAATACTGATACTTGGATTGCCCGATTTTAAGATTAAAATTCTGGCTTTGTGACAAGAGAAAACAAACGAACACACAAAACAATAAAAATAAAACAAAATTAAATGCATTTGACATTTTTAAGCCAGTTTTGAGGTGATCTATCAGTTTTACTAAAAAATCAACCCCTAGAGCATGAAAGTGGCATAAGCTGAAAAAATGCCTGAGTGCAAGAGATTGGGTGCTTGAATCTTGCTTGAATGTTTTAAATAAATGAAAAATGCATCAGTTTGTCAAATAGAACAGTGCATCGTTTATGAAAGATCTGTGACAGCGTCTCTCCATGAGAAACATTGCTGCCCTATATTACCAATGACATGATCTGACACTAACTAGATGAAAGGATGATACTTAAAAAAATTAACATCAGGTAAGGCATATGTAAAGAGGCATCACATAAATCTGAGGAAGTCGTGGCCTAATGGTTAGAGAGTCGGACTCGTAACCCAAAAGTTGCAGGTTTGAGTCTCGTACCGGCAGGGATTGTAGGTGGGGGGGAGTGAATGTACAGCGCTCTCTTCCACGTTCAATACCACGACTGAGGTGCCCTTGAGCAAAGCACCGAACCCCCAACTGCTCCCCGGGCGCCACAGCAAAAAATGGCTCCTAAAAACCCCAAATTTTTAGGAGAGCTGAGATGAAAATAGGGTTTAGTGACGTTTATGACTTGCGGTCATTATGTAATGACTGTATCTTTGTCATTTCATGCAAAACCACTTTGAAATCCCACAGGGTTTGGGGAGGGGCATATATTTTGTGGTTGTCAAGAGAAGTGACATGACCAAATCCAAACTAAACTCCTGATTAGCATAATGTAGCACCCAGGTGTCAGGTTCTTAAAAGTCACTTTGGCTCTAATGTGGCATCTTGTATTCGGACAAACTGTGGCGGTCAGGTTCATAAACTCTCAGTGTGTTCTCATTTGCTGGGTGCTGTGAGTTCTACCTGTTGAAGTGTTGAAACAGAGAACTTTTTTCTCTTCGAATGAGTCAGACATCAGTCTATAATTATGCCACGTAAGACAGACAGCCTGGAAATAACACTTGCCAAGGCACTGTTCACATTCAACCTTGAGAGCATAATGAGGTATAAAGAAAGGCAGGGCTGCACAATCAATCCAAATTAGGTATGCAGCCGATACTGATTATTCATAATGATCTGCAGATAAAGTTAAGATTTACATAAACATACATATGTAATTAACAGTAAATAAGCTCCCTCCAGTGTTTTTATAGCTATCTAACCAACTGTGAACACTGGATAACTTTCCTGTGGTAAATGTTAAGTGACATATTGTATTAAAGTAGAAGAGACTCACTTTCCGCGTTGCCACTTGAACTGAAACTCTACAGCAATCTGTCATGCAACATTTAAGAGTGTCAAATGACATTTATTGTTGGAATTTTATTGTTGCAATGAAATGGACATTATAGACTTTCTTATCAGAATTAGCAAATGTCTAATTGATTATTGGATGGGAGGCACACTACAAATAATTTTAAGTAAAGGAAAACCGCGTACCTGGCAACCCTGGCTTGAAATACAGATGATTTTTAAGGTCAAATAGAACCTTAACGGCACTATTATTTGATTAGATTTTTTTAAATTAGATTGCATTAATGTGTTATCACGTTAACTTCGATTATATTGAGAAATATATTTGAAATCTGACAATTTTTCCACGCCCTTTTAATTGACAGGATATAATCGACTCTGATCATGCATTATTAAAAATGCCAAATTCAGATTAAATAGGACTACAAATCACAATGTATGCTACTATTAAAAGAAAAATAGGTAGAATAATCATCATTGGGTCACTTGATGTGTTCTTATTTAAAAAAACAGAAAACAGCACAATAAAGCAATATAGTAACACTTCATTTGGATAGACCACTTGTATTCTACTATATATTATATTATTCTATAATACTAGAATTCTTGTGTACCTGCAGCGATAGAATTAATGAATTAAAATAGCAGCAGATGATATTCTTTGCTAGCATGGCACATTATGCCTTTTGGAGGGGGGAGGGGTGGGTGAAGACACATTGTCATGACTTTTATATTTTTGTATACGTTTATAGTATGTTGATGTTTCTATGGATTGTTTTAAGTATGGATTGCTGAATTGCCTGTCTGATCAACAAATATACCTTTCGGGTATTAATAAAGAAACCTTGAACCTAGTATTCTATAATATTACTCATTACACGGCTCTGTGGAATACTTGATTCTGATTGGTCAGTCGCGACATCCCGAGGTATGTTAGCCCTCAATAACAACCGGAAAAAGCTGATAACACAGGCTCATCCGGGTAATTGAAGCCGACGCTGTACTCTTGCTAGGAACAGGTTTCACGGTGAAAGCTTTGCGTTTGGTTAGCTAATAAAATATTAAAACTCAATTCAATATTATGTGTACAATTATTTAATTTTGTCATCCTGGTATCACGGACTCGCTCTCTCTAGTTTCATACAAATGCATAAAATCTGTGTATTTTCAGTTATTTTCCTTTTTTTTTCTCTATTCTAACGAATATTGACCCAGTATTTATTTCTTTATACTATGGCAGTTTATTGATGCCATCACTATTGTGTCATCAAGATAAGATTTATAAGATTTACATAAAGTGACTAAACATATCCAAAAGCAATACAGTACACATGACCGAGGTTCTTCTTTTTTTTCTCTTTGTTTGGAACACTTCAACTTCGTATCTTAGTTTTCCTCTTCCCTGTCTCCGAAATTTAATGATCCTTGCTCACCATTTTTTCCCATACGACTATTCTGTGACTCCAGACTGGTTGGCGAGAGCAAGCATCAAAGTCCTCCATCTAGAAACTGTCATCATTAAGTACAGCAGAACCAGTGCATTGGGAATCTTGTCTCAGCTTCTGTAAACCTTCATTGATCAACTTCCACGTCCAGGGAAAATTATGATAAGTGTAACGGACAATTCTGTGCTGTCCTGACAGTAGATTTGTCACACGTCAAGAACACTTTTCACTTCGCATCAGTGGTGTATAGCTCTCAGGATAGAGACCAGGCTAGAGGTCATTGTTGATGTTGTTTTGATGAAGAGCATAGCTGGACAACAGTAAACCTCTAATGACTACAATAATATTGATAGACGGACATCATGGAAGATTCAAAGGCAGACAGAAAAGCATGGAGCTCCTCATCGAGT
Source organism: Sinocyclocheilus rhinocerous (assembly GCF_001515625.1). Lineage (NCBI taxonomy): Eukaryota > Metazoa > Chordata > Actinopteri > Cypriniformes > Cyprinidae > Sinocyclocheilus > Sinocyclocheilus rhinocerous. Next base: position 208,090 of record NW_015666206.1, read on the forward strand.
GGTTTAGAGCAAAGGCGTAGGTGATGTAATTTCAGCGTCGCTAGTGGCACCAAAATGGAATTACAAAAATAAAATAATAATTTTCAATAAAATCACATTTATTTTCCTCCACATGGCTTTGGTCAGACAAACAGAACTCACAGCATTGGCTGAAGAAAGGATGCTGTGTCGCTCAGGATGCTGTGTCGCTTGGACAGTAATGCTAATGGTAGCACACCTAGAACCAAATTATGATTAAAGAGAATGTTAATATTCATTACATAGTTCACATTGATCATTTGACAAGACTGTGTTATGACTTCAAAACACTTATACCATAGTGCATGGTTTGTCAACTAATATATTTTTCATTTGCATCACATAGTCAGATCCATATATTTGACCTTTCTGATGTATTAAAAATGATTGGTAGCTCGTCTGGTACAGTGTTTTACTAGCACGGGTAGGAGTGGAGTAAAACACTACTCATGACATTCAACAAAAGAGCTCAAATCCTTGTAGAAGCAAGTTAAAATTGCATGGCTGCACAGGTTTTTTTTTATTTTTATATATATATATATATT